>NC_069502.1:237440171-237740171 GCF_027579735.1 Bombina bombina
GAAACGATCGTCTGGGGTTGTCATGTTCCTTGTTCAGAGGAGAATTGCCTGGTATTTCGGGGTTGGACTGACCTTACTTGGCGGGATCAGACTGATATACTTCAGGAAAGTTTTCTTCTGTGAAAAGCACACTGGTCTAAAAGAGGCTGCTTCCGGGTGGTAAATCGCCATAGAACAAGCCACTGAGCTGTTGTTCGTTCCTGGTAGAGCGCTTCTCTCTTTGTATGCAAATTATTATGACCCTGGGGAAGTCTCCCTATGGGTGATGGGGGAAACCAGACGTGGACTCCTTGCTCAGTGTGCTTAGAGGAATGTGGCTGCACCTCACTGACGAGGCCCATAGGAGGCCGAAACGATCGTCTGGGGTTGTCATGTTCCTTGTTCAGAGGAGAATTGCCTGGTATTTCGGGGTTGGACTGACCTTACTTGGCGGGATCAGACTGATATACTTCAGGAAAGTTTTCTTCTGTGAAAAGCACACTGGTCTAAAAGAGGCTGCTTCCGGGTGGTAAATCGCCATAGAACAAGCCACTGAGCTGTTGTTCGTTCCTGGTAGAGCGCTTCTCTCTTTGTATGCAAATTATTATGACCCTGGGGAAGTCTCCCTATGGGTGATGGGGGAAACCAGACGTGGACTCCTTGCTCAGTGTGCTTAGAGGAATGTGGCTGCACCTCACTGACGAGGCCCATAGGAGGCCGAAACGATCGTCTGGGGTTGTCATGTTCCTTGTTCAGAGGAGAATTGCCTGGTATTTCGGGGTTGGACTGACCTTACTTGGCGGGATCAGACTGATATACTTCAGGAAAGTTTTCTTCTGTGAAAAGCACACTGGTCTAAAAGAGGCTGCTTCCGGGTGGTAAATCGCCATAGAACAAGCCACTGAGCTGTTGTTCGTTCCTGGTAGAGCGCTTCTCTCTTTGTATGCAAATTATTATGACCCTGGGGAAGTCTCCCTATGGGTGATGGGGGAAACCAGACGTAGACTCCTTGCTCAGTGTGCTTAGAGGAATGTGGCTGCACCTCACTGACGAGGCCCATAGGAGGCCGAAACGATCGTCTGGGGTTGTCATGTTCCTTGTTCAGAGGAGAATTGCCTGGTATTTCGCGGTTGGACTGACCTTACTTGGCGGGATCAGACTGATATACTTCAGGAAAGTTTTCTTCTGTGAAAAGCACACTGGTCTAAAAGAGGCTGCTTCCGGGTGGTAAATCGCCATAGAACAAGCCACTGAGCTGTTGTTCGTTCCTGGTAGAGCGCTTCTCTCTTTGTATGTAAACTTATGAGCACAATATACTATATATATATCCTCACAGGCGGCCACTTTATTAGGTACACCTTGCTAGTACCGGGTCGGACTGAAATGGATCAGTATACTTCTGAGCATAATGAGATATTAACCCTTAAAGGGGATGAAGATTGGGAGAGCAAGCTCCAGACACAAATAGACCAATATCAAAAAGAGCTAACTGCATTTAAGAACAGAAAATTTGAGGCAGTACTTCAAGAGTATCGTGAAAAGAAGGATTATAAATGGCTATTGAAACCTGAAGTGCGGCAAAGACTAAGAGAGTATCGCCCGAGGCGATTCAGACCAAGGAAACCGTGGAATTTAACCACTGTGGATAGCTCAGGCTCAGGAACAGACTCAGATGCTACACAGGAACAGAATACACGAATGGGAACACAGAATGAGAGTGGAGTGACAATAAGGTAAAAAACCGGTCGAGGAGGCGCCCCCATCCGAGGAGGGGTAATTTTAAGAGCCAGACCCCCAAGACAGAGAAGGTAAAAGAGAATATCATAGTGAATATAAGCCAAAAGGTACTGACAGAGGATGATCAATTACTATTATAAAGGGGACTTTCATTTGTTCCTACAAACTATACTGATGATTTTGATCTGCACATAGACATTCAACAATTTCAGAATTACCCTAAAGCTCAAAGAATTCTTTGGGACTACATCACAACAGACAATAGGCATTAAAAGAAAAGGCACATTTGATCCTGCTATTTCTAATGCTACGATACAAACCTTCTGCAAGAAACTAGAAAATGACCTGAACCACTCAACTAAAACTCAGCAAGATAAAGTAAGATTCAATCTTACACGGAAAGAGAAGCTATGAAAAGTTTAGCAGAAGATAACACAATAGTGTTAAGAAGAGCAAATAAAGGAGGTGCCATTTTTATCTTGGACTATGCATACTATCGAGAGGAGATATTAACGCAACTGAGTGATGTAAAGGTATACTCTAAACTCCCTAGGGATCCAACTCCTCATTTCAAGAAGTATATAGATGATTATCTCAATGGGGCATTGGCAGATAATTGGATTGACCAGCAGACATTTGCATATCTGAAGATGGAACACCCAAGGATACCAATCTTTTATACGTTTCCAAAGATCCATAAGGACCAACAGAAACCACATTGGTCGCCCCATTGTCTCCGCTGTTGACTCAGTAGTCCAACCTTTGGCTGTCTATGTGGACAGACTGTTAGAACCACTTGTTCAGCATATGGAAACTTATGTAAAGGACTCAAATTATGTGATTTTGTCGCTTAGAGAGCTAAAAACAGTAGAGGACAATGATTTGCTAGTGACACTGGATGCCACTAGCTTGTATACAGTTATACCTCATCATGAAGGTTTGGCAGCAGTCAGGACTCAACTATTAAAGTATCCATATGTGGATCCACCCCTTGAGTTTATACTAGATCTGCTAGAAACATGCTTAAGGATAAATTATTTCCGTTTTGAGCGACAGTTTTACCTACAGCTAATGGGTACAGCGATGGGGTCCAGTGTGGCCCCATCTTACGAAAACCTTTTAATGGCTGAATTCAAGAGTAATGGGACTATATGTTTCCAAAGACCGGAAATTAAATATTTCAAAGTTAAATAGATGATCTGCTGATCATATGGTCTGGTACTGAAGAAAGTCTACATCAATGGTTCAATGAATTGAATACCCAACATGCATCTTTAAAGTTCAAAATGAACTAGAATCTACTGGAAATAGAGTTCTTGGACCTAAGAATTATTATTCCCTCTTATATGCCTCAAGCTGTCATCCGCCAGCCCTGAAAAGAGCACTTCCTAAGTCTCAATCTATCAGGGTTAAAAGGCATAATACAAATAAAGCAACGGCTCAGACACAGATAGATGAGATGAGAAATCGCTTCATTCAAAGAGGATATCACAATAAAATACTCCAAAGGCATATTGCTTCAATCAGCAGTGAGATTGATAATAATAAGAAAAATGATGAGCAGAATGAAGCCAAAATAACTCTCACAACAACTTATGCTGTGGATAAAAATGAATTTTCTACAATACTCAAAGATAATTGGAGTATACTGAGTACAGATGAGTCACTACCATTCAAAGGGATGGGGAGTCCCAGAGTGTGATTTAGAAGAGACAGGTCATTAAAAGACATCCTTTCAAAAGACTGACCCAGTACACTGTTATGAGTCAAAAACATGGCTGGGAAATGTGAAACCAGGTTGCTACAAGTGCAGTGGATGTACAACCTGTAACGGAATGCTGGTGGGCCGATATTTTCACCATCCAAGGCATAAAAAGAAACATTTTTTTGAAGCATAGAGTGACAGGCACAACTATGTAGTTTACCTGCTGCACTGTTCGTGTAGTTTGTTCTATGTTGGGAAAACTAGTGATAACCTGATAACTCTTATGGCCAATCATAGAAGTGCGATACGCACGGCTCTAAAGAATAAAGAAACAGACCAGCCAGTAGCTCGCCACTTCCTACAATGTGGCCATAAAGTTGCAGACTTAAGATACACAATAATCAATCATGCCCCCCCCCACCTTGCAAAGAGGAGGAGATCGCAACAAGGTCCTTATGCAAAGAGAGGCCAGATGGACATACGAATCATTAAGTCCTAAAGGGCTGAATGCTAAAATTGAGTTGCATATTTTTTTGTAATATTGCTTCTGCGTTGAATTATTATCCAGTTTAGTCCCTAATGTATAGGGTAGTTCTGTAAATTTTCCATCAGGTTGTTATAGAAAAATGCTTTTCTCAGGTCACTATACAAAAATGTTTCTTAGGTAGTTATACAAAAATATTCCAAAAATATATATCTCTCTAAATAGTTCTCAGGCTATAGTATAGAATGTAATTTTGACATCTTATTACTATTTGTTCCATTAAATGTAATTAAAAGTTTAGTGTAAGAGCTCCCTCTTCATAATATATGCTACTCTGTAAGAGTTTACATGTAAATCTTCTCTTCAAGTTGCTGTATTATGTTTGAATATAATGTGTGCAATTTTGACTAGACTGCATAATAATATTGTCAAAAAGCGATAATTCATACATGAAAAGGCTGAGTAGTCGTATATGTAAATATGATTAGTCTCTACGGCAGATAAATATGATTAGTCTTTACGTTAGATAAATGTTGTTTGCTCAAATATTCCTAGTTACTGTATAGTAAAGTAGGGTTAGGGTATATACAGGCTGTCACATATCTGCAATTCGCTATTGTTTTATCAGTATTTTAAGAATATTTTGTTATGGCATGTTGCTAGGCAAGGGGAGGTTCCCAGCAGTGACGCACGCACCGTGCCGAGCAACAGCCAATGGTGATTGAACACACACGGTGAATGGAGCTAATTGTATCACTTAGGTGGTGAGTTATGTATATAAGTATTGTACTTTTAAGAATTGTGTTTAAAAGTTCTGAGGATGGGGTGAAACCCCAAAACGTCACTTATGGATTAAAGAAATGTTTGCAGTTAAATCAGGAGAGTGCTTGCTTTATTTGGAAGCTGTTGATTTGTTTGCTATGCACCACAGTCAAGATTGGGAACATCGTGAGTGCTAAACCCTATTGGACTCTGTCACGCTCGCCGCCGGAGGTTCCGGCGGCTCTTCCGGCGTGTCTGGTTGCCTGGCAACATCTTCCTCTCTCTGAGCCGTCCCCCTCTACTGATGTCAGGACCGGCTTCTTATTCCGGTCTCTCTATCCTCCGGTGCCTGATTGTTTGTTGTATTCCTGTGGCTGTCGTGAGTACTCATTCTTTGAATTTGTTCCTGAACCTTTGCCTGAACGACTAATCTTCTGCTTAACCCTCAAACTGCCTGATTACAAGTTTCCAAACTCTGCATATATGACTACTCTTCTGCTTAACCCTCAAACTGCCTGATTACAAGTTGCCAAACTCTGCATATTAGGTACACCTTGCTAGTATCAGGTCCGAACCCCTTTTGCCTTCAGAACTGCCTTAATTCTTCGTGGCATAGATTCAACAAGGTGTTGGAAACATTCTACTACATCACAAAGGTGCTCTATTGGATTGAGATCTGGTGACTGTGGAGGCCATTGGAGTACAGTAAACTCATTGTCATGTTGAAGAAACCAGTTTGAGATGATTTGAGCTTTGTGACATGGTGCTGCTGGCAGTAGCCATCAGAAGATGGGTACACTGTAGTCATAAAGGGTAGCGGTAGGCCGTGCTGTGCCGTTTAAACAATGCTCAAATGGTACTAAGGGGCCCAAAGTGTGCCAAGAAAATATCCCCCACACTATTACATCACCACCACCAGCCTGAACCATTGATGAAAGGCAGGATGGGTCCATGCTTTCATGTTGTTTACTCCTCATTTTGACCCTACCATCTGAATGTCGCAGCTGAAATTGAGACTCATCAGACCAGGCAACATTTTTCCAATCTTCTATTGTCCAAGTCTGGTGAGCCTGTGAAAATTGTAGCCTCAGTTTCCTGTTCAAAACTGACCACAGTCGCACCCTGTGTGGTCTTCTGCTTGTAACGAGTGGTTATTTGGGTTACTGTTGCCTTTCTATCATCTTGAACCAGTCTGCTCATTCTGCTCTGACCTCAGACATAAACAAGGCATATTGTCCACACAACTGCCACTCACTGGATATTTTCTCTTTTTCAAACCATTCTCTCGAAACCCTAGATATGGTTGTGCGTTAAAATCCCAGTAGATCAGCAGTTTTTGAAATACTCAGACCAGCCTGTCTGGCACCAACAACAACCATGCCATGTTCAAAGTCACTTAAATCCCCTTTCTTTCCCATTCTGATGCTCAGTTTAAACATCAGCAAGTCGTCTTCACCACATGTAGATGCCTAAATTCATTGAGTTGCTGCCATGTGATTGGCTGATTAGCAATTTGTGTTACCAAGCAATTGAACAGGTGTACCTAATAAAGTGGCCGGTGAGTGTATATATATATATATATATATATATATATATATATATATATATTTATATATATAAGTTCCAAGGTTATAGCACTCTCTGTTTCAATCTACAACTGCGGGGTGCCATCCTATCTTCCATACAATAGTTAAACAAGAGATGCACTTGCCGTAATTCAAAAGTGATGTTTATTGATATAAAGGTGAATGTTTTCGGGGTGTAACCCCCGTCCTCAGACCCCTGTGTGAGTAAATAAGGGGTCTGAGGACGGGGGTTACACCCCGAAAACGTTCACCTTTATATCAATAAACATCACTTTTGAATTACGGCGAGTTCATCTCTTGGTTAATTATTATATATATATATATATATATATATATATATATATATATATACATACACACACAGTATATACAGTATATTAGAAGGAAATATAGATAGAATAATAGTGTACAGTGATTTCATGTATCCTTTGATGAAAGAGCCAAAATGTGTTATGGAGAGCTAGCTAAATAAGTAAACAAATGACAAGAGACATGTATATCTATTCACCAGCAGCTTGCTCCCTGAAGTGCATTGCTGCTCCTGAGCCTACCTAGATATGCTTTTCAGCAAAGCATATCAAGACCACAAAGCAAATTAGATAACAGAAATAAATTGGAAAGTTGTCTAATTGCATGCTGTGTATCTTGAAAATGTAATTTTGATTTACTGTGGGCCTGATTACAAGTGAAGTGCTAAATATCGCTTTCGCAAAACTACTCTACTGTAGTATTGTGCACTGGTATTACAAGTTGTTGCAATGTGAACGTATTCTCATGTTTGCATTGCTGGAAGGCATTTCACTCATGAGTGTGCGCTTCCATAGGTTCCAATGGGAGCCTCGTTCTCGTGAGACACGGCATTAAGGGGGTAAGTTGCGCTATAATGGCAGCAAATTGTAAATATATATGTATATGACTATATGCATATATATTTATGTGTTTATTTGTGTGCATACACATATTAACATATAATTATATATGTACTGTATATAAGCATGTACATATATATTTACATTGCGGTCTATGGGAACACATATGGCTAGATTACGAGTTTTGCTTTAGAAGCTATGCGGTGCTAACAAGCAGTTTTTACTCACCACTCACTTTCCTACAGCGCTGGTATTACAGGTTTTTACAAACCCGTCGTTAAAAGACAAGAAGTGAGCGTTGAGCAAAATTTTAAGTCAGCAGTGAGCTGGTCGTACGTGCTCGTGCACGATTTCCCCATAGGAACCAATGGGGAGAGCCGGCTGAGAAAAAGTCTAACACCTGCAAAAAAGCAGCGTTTAACTCAGTAACGCAGACCCATTGATTCCTATGGGGAAACAAAATTTATGTTTACACCTAACACCCTAACATGAACCCTGAGTCTAAACACACCTAATCTTACACTTATTAAACCCTAATCTGCCGCCCCCAACATCGCCGACACCTACATTATATTTATTAACCCCTAATCTGCCGCTCCTGACATCGCTGCCATTATAATAAAACTAATAGCCCCTAAACTGCCGCACTCCCGCCTCGCAAACACTAGTTAAATATTATTAACCCCTAATCTGCCGCCCCTAACATCGCCGCCACCTACCTACATTTATTAAACCCTAATCTGCCGTCCCCAACGTCGCTGCCACTATTCTAAATTTATTAACCCCTAAACCTAAGTCTAACCCTAACCCTAACACCCCCTAACTTAAAGGGACACTGTACTCAAATTTTTTCTTTTGTGATTCAGATTGAGCATGACATTTTAAGCAACTTTCTAATTTACTCCTATTATCAATTTTTCTTCGTTCTCTTGCTATCTTTATTTGAAAAAGAAGGCATCTAAGCTTTTTTTGGGTTCATTACTCTGGACAGCAGTTTTTTATTGGTGGATGAATTTATCCACCAATCAGCAAGGACAACCCAGGTTGTTCACATAAAAAATGGGCCGGCATCTAAACTTACATTCTTGCATTTCAAATAAAGATACCAAGAGAATGAAGAAAATGTGATAATAGGAGTAAATTAGAAAGTTGCTTAAAATTTCATGCTCAATCTGAATCACAAAAGAAAAAATTTGAGTACAGTGTCCCTTTAAATATAATTTAAATAAATCTAAATAAAATTCCTATCATTAACTAAATTATTCCTATTTAAAACTAAATACTTTCCTATAAAATAAACCCTAAGCTAGCTACAATATAACTAATAGTTACATTGTAGCAAGCTTAGGATTTATTTTTATTTTACAGGCAAGTTTGTATGTATTTAACTAGGTAGAATAGTTATTAAATAGTTATTAACTATTTACTAACTACCTATCTAAAATAAATACAAATTTACCTGTAATATAAAACCTAAACTAAATTACACTAACACCTAACACTACACTACATTTAAATAAATTACCTAAATTAAATACAATTAAATAAATTAAATACAATTAGCTAAATTACAACAACAAAAACACTAAATTACAGAAAATAAAAAACAATTTACAAGATATTTAAACTAATTACACCTAATCTAATAGCCCTATCAAAATAAAAAAGCCCCCCCCAAATAAAAAACCCCTAGCCTAAACTAAACTATCAATAGCCCTTAAAAGGACCTTTTGCAGGGCATTGCCCCAAAGAAATCAGCTCTTTTACCTGAACAAAAATACAAACAACCCCCCAACAATAAAACCCACCACCCACACAACCAACCCCCCAAATAAAACCCTAACTAAACAACCTAAGCTCCCCATTGCCCTGAAAAGGGCATTTGGATGGGCATTGCCCATAAAAGGGCAGTTAGCTCTATTGCTGCCCAAAGACCTAACCTAAAAATAAAACCAACCCAATAAACCCTTAAAAAATCCTAACACTAACCCCCTGAAGATCCACTTACAGTTTTGAAGATCCGACATCCATCCTCAATGAAGCCGAGAGAAGTCCTCATCGAGTGCGGCAGTTTAGGGGTTAATATGTTTATTCTAGTGGTGGCGATGTCCGGAGCGGCAGATTAGGGATTAATAATTTTATTTTAGTGTTTGTGATGTGGGAGGGCCTCAGTTTAGGGGTTAATAGGTAGTTTATGGGTGTTAGTGTACTTTTTAGCACTTTAGTTATGAGTTTTATGCTACGGCTTTGTAGTGTAAAACTCATAACTACTGACTTTAGAATGCGGTACGAATCTTGACGGGATAGGGTGTACCGCTCACCTTTTGGCCTCCCAGGACAAACTCGTAATACCGGCGCTATGGAAGTCCCATAGAAAAAAGACTATACGCAATTTGCGTAAGTTGATTTGCGGTAAGGCCAAAAAGTGTGCGGTGCCCCTAAATCTGCAATACCAGCGGTAGTAAAAAAGCAGCATTATGAGGCCTCCCAGGACAAACTCGTAATACCGGCGCTATGGAAGTCCCATAGAAAAAAGACTATACGCAATTTGCGTAAGTTGATTTGCGGTAAGGCCAAAAAGTGTGCGGTGCCCCTAAATCTGCAATACCAGCGGTAGTAAAAAAGCAGCATTATGAGGCCCTAATTTATACCACAAGCTCACGGTAGCAAGAACAAGCCACTTGTATAGCCCATTTGGGGACGCGCAATAAATTATCGCTTCACTTATTATCTAGCCCTGTATCTTTAATTATCAGAATCATGTACTTCACATGCATTAGCAATTCTTTAATCATCTTGTCAACAGTCATTGATTAAAGTGAAGGTCAAGTCTGGGGTTGTGGTTATCATTTTTCAATAGCTTCACTAAATTAAGTATGATGTTCATTCATCAAATTATTTACAAATAATAGTAAAAGTTTTATTTTTAACCTTTTCTGTCGGCTCCGTTTCACTTGTATAATCCGCCCGCCATACTGCCGTTCTTGATTGACATTTTTTGGATCCAATCTATTGTTTACCCCCGTGGCGTCCAGCCCCTTTTCTGTTTCGTCATTTCAATGTTATGCGCATGCGTTAAAACAAACAGCGCGTCATCCTGGTCATGCTCGTTCATGAAACGTGCATGCGTTTTTCCGCTCTCAGAATTGTTGAATACAAAGTAACGTCGGTTAATGAAACGCATGCGCTATTGAGTTGAAGAGACGCATGCGCATTTCAAAGAGACACTTGTGCACGAGCGTAGTCCGTTTGTCGGAAGCAATGCGCCGTCACAGCATAGAAGTAAGGAAGTGTGGTAGGGGCGGAGCTAATCACGATAACGGGGTATTTTATATATATGTTTTATTTGAAATGGATTAGTTATTTACAAATATAAACTCAGCGACTTTAATAATTTGAAGATAAGGTTTAAAACAGTGTATTGCGAATGGCAGAAATTGACCTTCACTTTAAAAAGTTTTGCTAGTAATACAGCTAACACAGACTGAAACTTAATATTATTTTAAATATTTTCAATGAATATGATTTAACATATTAACGTATTCCCCTTAATTCTTTCATTATGAAAGTAAATCAAATCCATGCTGCAATATTACTAACCATTAAAAGCCGTCACAGGATTATCCACCTCATAAAAAAAGCAAAATGGATCTTTTATTTGAATACCAGACATCCCCAGGGGATAAATATGGAAAGTGATGTTAACTTGTTTATTTAGTCTTGTAATCTGTCCCTAAACAGAGTTTTATCCCCGGTATATATCCATTTACTATTTTATAGGACCCCTTATTATAGTATATAAAATTGAACAAGTTCCTTCATGCTAAAAATTCATAGACTAACAGGTACCCTTTAAAATATGCAATAGGGATATCTCTGTAGGATTAGCGTACTGTGTATATATAGATGAAATATTGTATGGTTATGGAAACACAAATGTATTTTTCTTCATATATTTATTCATTTTATTAAGTCAAATTGTTTGTTATAATAATGTATTTATCCACATTAGTTATGGTAGGGTTAAGTTAGTCCAGACACCAGGGTACACATTAAACAGAGTATGTAAGATTTTGGTTAGTTAAGGGTTAACATTTTGAGCAAATGTTTTTATCAATTGTGTGTCATTAATTAATGTTTTAATCAAATGTTGCTTGTCTCTTTAAATAGAGAGTTCAGTGGTGATGTCAGTAAGCAGTGAGCAAGTGTCTAAGCCCCACACGAAACATGTCTGCTCTTTTTTTGTCCAAAGAAAACCCTTTTCTAACATTATGAGCTGCAAGGTCTGCTTTGTTTTTAAACTGTCTCACGAATAAAGGTAATATTTTTACGGATTTCCCCGTCTCCTCCTTTTTTACCTACCTCCTTGTGATGCCCGGCAATTTTGGATTTCTATTATCCACCTCATAGATGGAAAACCAGAATAGAAGTTCTTATTTAAAGTACAGTAAAATCAATATTTTCTATATGCGTAACATCATATCGGTAAGCACTGTATTGCAATAGAAATGTACACAAAAGATTTTTTAAATCAAGTAGCACATTTTACTGAGTTATGCAGATCACAACTGTGGGGCATTATATCTGAAAAAAGTCTGGCAAAATTAATATTTGAATTTTCCTTTGCTGTGGCCAATAAGGGACTTATGAAAATGAGCTAGTGCTATGAACTAACCAATCACTGTGTAGAATGTTACAGTCTCAGGTAAATGTCCCTATATTTAAAGTTATATAGTACTTAAAAATGTTCTTCATATGTTCTCAGTGATCCCTTGTACCTTTCGGAGTGTATTCATTTTTATTTTACAAATAACTACTCTCACTTCACTGAGACATAACTAAAACATCCGACCACTGTCATCAGTTTGCGCAAATAATTTCCCCCCCACCCTGATGTTTACTCTTAAGGCTGTGACACACTGCAAGCGATACGGCGCAAGGTGGAGCAGCTGCTTTGCTCCGCGTCGCATCGCTTCTGAAGTTCAAATATTTCATCTCTGAGTGTTCAGTTATGCGTCCTGACGCAGCAGAGTGCTCAGAGATGAAAAGGCAGGACACACTGAGCGCACACAGCCGCATGTACACGCTGTGCGTCGCTCCGCTTGCAGTGTGTCACAGCCTTTATTTTATAACCACTTTTAATTGCTCTCAGGTGGAACTATCACAGTTGATCTGATTGCAATGAAGGGTTAATTGCAGTTGCACATTCTGCTACATAGCTTTATTGCTCCCTGCATTTCAATGTAATATCGTTCTGCACTTTGCATCTTCCTCCCCTGCTATTAGTACACTCATTGTTCCATTTACAGATTGATTCTTTCTAACTCATAATTTACTTTAACAACCATGTTTCTGAATTGTTCTTCCCTCTCACCTTCTGTGTCACTCCCTCTCCATTAGATTATAAGCTTGAGAGCCTTTCTACCTGTAGGCCACTTAGAATAAGTGCAACTATCATTGTGCTCAAGGGCAGAGTATTCCTCTCCTCGTTAAAGTTTGTCAATTTAACTACTTAGGTGATCTACCCTCACAAATGTAACCTACCCTACTGTACGTATTGTATTGTACCCCATGAATGCACTTTATATAGAACTGCGGAATCTGTTGGCGCTTTATAAGTAACCAGTATTATTAATAATAATAATTGTAATATTTTACCTTTAGTTTGCTATAGAAAAGCTATGTAAACAAGAGGTGACAACAAACATTAACCTCCCACGCATTTAATTTGAAAGGGTATAACTGCTTCTGTTTGAATACAATGAACTCATATCAGCTGTTTGCCTGAGTACATTGTCCCTTTAATGGGACATTGTACTTTAAACCGTTCTGCTTCAGTATTCTCTGTAAATAAAACTATGAAAACAAACAAATCATCACCCAATTGGGGGTGGGAGAGATGGAGAGATAGCCCAGCCTTTTTAAAAGGTTATACCTGCAGCTTATTGGAATACAAGAAACTCAGGGGTAGATTTATCAAGCAGTGGATGCTGCAATCTACCCCTGTAGTTTCAGGTTCACCTAAAAACATAAGTTAAGAAGAAGCGGTCTTAAGAAGCTGTTCCTTAACTCGTCAGCTACCTCTGAGGATACAATCTGGATGACTGACACCCCCTGCCCCCGGCTCAAATGTGCAGGGGGCGTATGCTGTCGGCATTTATCAATGTCGGGTGGATATGATCCGCTACAGCAGATCATGTTCGCCTGACACATAATAAATTGTTCTCTTAGCATCTACTTGCCTTCATATATTGAGCCTTTAACCATTTTTAAGAAAACAAACTATATAAATATATATACATAACTTGAAATTTCCACTGGTCCCAGACAAGTAAGAAATTGCAGCAGACGAGTAAACAAATTGGCTTTTTCCTATCTTTCAAATTGAGTGGATTAGTAACCTTTTCCCTCTGACTAGTAAACTATATATAATTCTCACATTTGCTGCTCTCTCATATGAGTATAATTTCCCAGTACGTGTGATGTAGGTACTCCGACCTGTCTGGAGGGAATAGAATAAATACAATTTTCATACCATTTTCAAAAATAATGATAAATAATGAATTATAATGAAGTGTTGATTTATTAGAGAGCTAAATTCTGACCCATATTTATTTTCTTGTCTTGACTAATGTCCTTAAAGTAGATTTTTGGAGATGTTTAGTTCCAATCCACCACAATAAAGTGAATATAGCAATAAAGTGAGTCACACACAATACTGTAGTCTATTAAGTGAGCAATAGCCTTATGTCAAAAAAACAATGTACATAGGTACCTTAATTAAAAAATACTTTATTGCTAAAAAATCCTAACCATCATCTAAGCCTTTAGCTGGTGGTGTGTACAGTATATACTGTATATGTGTATACATGTGCATCTATGTTGGAATGTTGTATATGTGTATACATGTGTATTTATGTTGGAATGTTGTATATGTGTATACATGTGTATCTATGTTGGAATGTTGTATATGTGTATACATGTGTATCTATGTTGGAATGTTGTATATGTGTATACATGTGTATCTATGTTGGAAAAATGTTATCAATAGACTTGCTCAAATCAGGGTTTTAGCAAGCGTTCAATTTCTAAAAATGCAATATCTGCGAAGTGCAATAAAGCGAGGCACAATAAAATGAGGTACACCTTTAATTCATAATTAACCATGTTTTCTTGTCTATACACTCTTATAATTAACCTCTAATGAGTCCCTTACTGTTTCCTATAAACTTTTTTTGTTTTGTTGTTAAAATATAAAATCTTGCTTTTAGAAAATTGCTTAATCATTTCCTTTGTGAGAAAGTTATGGAATTTCTTAAACTAAAATAATTTTCTTTTAGTTGTAGATTTACATTGGGCTAGATTATAAGTGGAGCCCTTTTAAGAATTAGAAATATGCCCGTTTTTAGGGGTGCACATTAAATAGACAGCCATTACGAGTGCCTGGTTAATTCTATTTCAAGCTCGTGGTAGCACTTTGCACTCAGTGAAATAAAGCAGAGGTCAGACCTCTGGTTAATTTAAAACATGTCTCCAAATTACCCCCAAAACAAAGAGTATAGTTCCTTTTCAAAAATAAAATATATGAGCATTTTTTAAAAACAAAAACAATAATAGAACTGCACAAAGCAGATATAAGGGATTAAAGTGAGAGGATGTGGGGTCTTAGAAAGATGAAAGATGCAAACATTGAAAACACAGAACGTAATGTCCCTTTCATTATACAATATAATGAAAACAAAAACATCATAGAAAGAATAATCAAAAGACATTGGCATCTGCTTAAGAGAGATTACATCACTGGAGAAAGTCTGAGGGATAAACCCCAATTTATTCACAGGAAAGCATGAAACCTAAAAACAAAACTAGCTCCAAGTATACCCATCCAGAGACTGAATTATAACATTTGAGACATTAGAGGGAACACTCTTAAAAGGTTTTTTTCCCTGCCATTTGTGCAAAGCGTGCAAACATGACAAAAACACAGATACTTTTTTGTCAAAGACAAGTAATGAAAATTTTTAAATGAGAGATGTTATTAGATGTGTAGATAAGAACATCGTCTACTTCATTGAGTGCGGATGTGGGTTCCAATATGTAGGACAGACTTCACGTAAGCTCAAAGATAGAATAAGGGAACATCTCCTCCAAATTAAGTGAAAGAAAGATGATGTTCCCATTTACAAACACTTTAAAAAACAGCACAATAGCAGTGATCAAAGCCTCAAATATATGAGCATTTGCAAAGTCCCTAAAGACTGAAGGGGATTCCGAAAAAAGACTTCTCCGTGAAGAGTTGAAGTGAATATTCTTACTTGATTGTACAACATATCCATATATTTAATAAAGACATAAGATATTTAAAACACCTATTTATTATTATACTAATTGTTATAATCTATTCTAGTCCAAAGTTAGGACTATTCTGAATGTATGTATTCAATGTACTAACTATTAGGATTATTTCTACTATTGTACTACAAATAACAATTTAGTTATAAATTTGGTAATTTATTATATGTAAACATACAATATATGGCAAAAGTTTTTATTTCTGACATATGTAGATAATATTAAGAATCTGGTAAGTATATTACATACCAACTTTATTTCCCCCCAATATATATTTATCTAACCATAATTTTGTCATATTTACATTCATTTCCTACATGCTCCTATTTTAAATTTATTCCTTAAATTCTTAACTAATCTTTTCCATATATCCCTTATGGATATTATTGTGCATCACATTGTCCTTTAGATTAACAGACTATTTAATCTACACATCTTTGCTACATAGTAGTGTTTTGCGGAGATATAGCCTACACACCACCGTGAGACAATGTTTCAAATGTTATTTGGAGACTGTTTGACAATACAGGTATCGATCTCCTAAAATAATCAGAGAAAACTTGAGCATACAATTTTTATTAAATAGTGGATCAAACGTATATATTTTTTAAAATTAAAATTAAATACTTGTTATTTTTTAATGTTTTTTAATATTTTTTTCAAATGAAACACCAGAAGTCACATCGCACCGGAAATATACCCACCGGAACTGACATCACTATCATTGATTATATTTAAATTAGCAGCATATTGATTACCTTTTTTACAATGCCTGTTTAGATATTTTTTTAATTGCCTGCATACAAACTTTAGCATGGTTGGCGCTTCTATTCATTCCAGCCTTCGTAGTCTGGGATACCCACTGAAAGGGGCTGGGCCTGGGTAAACAAAAAGAGCAGACACCCCCTCTCCTGCATATGAAAAGACAGATAACATAAACAGGAGCCAGCAGGAGTCTGTAAACGCGTGTATACATCTGGCACTGTGGGGCTTGGTTACGAGTCTGAAAATCAGCACAATGTTCTTAAGAAAAAGCAAAACTATAGATTTTTATAAAAACACTACCAGATGAGCTATATAAATGGGTCGTCAACAAAACATTTATGCAAAGAAAAATGTAGTGTACAATGTCCCTTTAATATATATGTATATACTTATATAATATATATTTATGTGTTAATATGTGTATATACACATATAAACACATACATATATATGTATATATTTATATAAATATATATTTAAATGCCCAACGCTGCACGACTTACCCCCTTCACTGTGCTAGGTTTTGTGCCTTGTCTATTGGCATTAGAACAAAGCTCCTATTGGAGCCTAATGAAGTGCGCTGTTGTGAGTGCAACGCTTTCATGCAATATGAAAGTCATGTTCACATTGTGCTTAACTTCTAATACCAGCGCACATTTGCGTGCCATGGTATTAAAAGTGGGGCGCAAATATCAATTTTGCACTCGTAATCTAGCCCATTATGTATTTATACAAAACCAATTTTCCAAATGATAGGAAAGCTCCTAATGACCTTTTGACTATTCAGAGGGGCCGATTTATCATGTGTCGGGCAGACATGATCCGCTGTAGCAGATCATGTCCACCCGACATCGATAAATGCTGACAGCATAAACTGTTGGCATTTATCATTGCACACGCATTTTGTGGGGAACGCTTGTGCAATATCGTTCCCTGCACATTCGCGGCCGCTAGCAGGGGGCGTCAATCATCCCGATCGTATCTGATTGGGATGATTGCTGTTCCCCACTTCAGAGGTGGCGGACGAGTTAAGGAGCAGTGGTCTTATATCTGTGCTTCACTCAGTAATACCAGCGCATGCAAATGTGCGCTGGTATTACATGTAAAGCGCAATGCAAACGCGACTTCATGTTTGCATTGCATGGAAGCTTTCTGCTCACGAGAGCGTGCTTCCAAAGGCTCCAATGGGAGACTCGTTCTCATGCAGTGAGACACTGCACAAAACCTAGCGCAGCAAAGGGGGTAAGTTGCGCAGCGATGGGTAGCATATTTAAATATATATGTATCTAAATATATACATACATATTTATGTGTTTATATGTGTAAATATATACTTATACTGTATATTTACAGTGAAATCACAATCCCCATACACCCCACATCCCCTCACTTTAACCCCTTATAACTGCTTTGTGTAGTTTTATTTTATAAAAAAAAAAGCTACTATTGTTTTATTTAAGAATTGAACTGTCCACTTTATTTTTGGTAGAAATTAGCGGACATTTTTGTCATTACCCAGAGATCTAATCCCTGGTTAATGAATTTGAGCGCAAAGTGCTAACGCGTGCTCACAGTAGCATTAACCAGCCACTTGTAATGTCTGGTTATTTAATGTGCACCCGCAAATAGACAAATTTGCCCCTTTACAGGAGCACGTTAAGATTGCACTCCACTTGTAATCTAGCCCAATACATTTTTCTAATAAATGCTTTATTTAAAATGTACCACATTTCAGTTGGTTAAACAACATAGTTTGCTGTGCACAGGATAAATATGGGATTTCAGTTTGTAAGTACTTTGTTCATTTTATCTCAATTAACAATATTCACCAAGATTAAAAGTTGTGCGCTAAAGCCGGTGTGTAAATAATGCAAATAAATTAGCGGTATCGCACGCTCCATAGCCCTGCCAATACAAATTACAGAAGAACCTTCTTGTGCTGTGCGTTATGGTGCGTTAAGCATTGCTGACACTAAATAAAAATATTAACCCTTAATCCGCTGCCCCCGACGTTGATGACACTAAATAAAACTATTAACCCCTAATCCACCGCCACCGACATTGCCAACACTAAATAAAATGAATAAACCATAAACCGCCGTCACTACTACTATAATAAACCTATTAACCCCTAAACCGCCAGCCCCCCACATCGTTACTACTAAAATTAACCTATTAACCCCTAAACCGCGGCCCCCCACATCGCAACTCACTAAATTAAGTTATTTACCCCTAAACCTAACACCCCCTAACTTTAAATTAAACTTACACTATAACTACCTTAAAATAAATAAAAACTTACCTGTGAAATAAAAAAAACTAAGATTAAACTATAAATTAAACTAACATTACTTTTTTTTTTGTTTAAGTAATTTTTTATTGAGGTTAAACATGTGATACAGTAAACACATTTGCATTACAAACACATTTGCATTACAAAAATAAAAGAATCATGGCAGTCAATGTGCCTTAACATATAGACATAATCTTTACGACACATTTATGCAAAACACGAATAGTAAACCTCACATTTTCTATATTTTTATACAGAACCATCCAACATAAACATTGAATCCTCAGAGAGCATATCAAATATAAAGAACCATACATACTACTGAAGACAATTAAACATCTTAAAACAAAGGAAATTCACATCAGTAAAGATATATCTGAAAAGGATAGGATCTGATTAAACAGTATATTTTTTTAATTATTTGGCATGTTAAAGAAAGCTCCATTGTCAAGGTATAAAAGAGTGTTGAGAAAAATGCAAAAATTAGCTCAAATTTAACTCTTTATATACCAATATATAAAATATCTAAAGAAATATTTTTAAAGCATATGTAATAAAAATAAACTAAAAATAAAAAACCTAGATTACAATATTAAAATAAATTCTAACACTACAACAAAATAAAAAAAGCTAACATTATAAAAAAACAAAACACTAAAATTATGAAAAATAGCGCTCCAGATGACGACCAGCGCTCCTGATCCATGCATCGCCGAAGACCACTCCGCACCTCCGGGAAGAAGATAGAAGATGGTGCCGCCCTGGAAGAAGATCTTCACCACCTGGATGAAGACTATGCTCCGCTTAAACTTCCGGACTTCAGGAACGGTGAGTACATTTTCTGGGGTTGGTGTTAGGGTTTTTTTTTGTTTTATTGGGTGTTTGTTTTTTTAGATTAGGTTTTTTTTTTCTTAAAGGCTCAAAAAAGAGCTGATTGCCCTTTTAAGGGCAATGCCCATACAAATGCCCCTTAAGGGCCAATGGGTATATAAGGTTTTTTTAGACTTAGTTTTTTTTTGGGGGGGGGGGGGTTGGTTGGGTGGGGGGGTTTACTGTTGGGCAATGCCTAACAAAAGGCCCTTTTAAGGGCTATTGGTAGTTTATTGTTAGCTTAGGGGGTGTTTTTATTTTGGGGTGGATTTATTGCTTTTATAGGGGTATTTGATTAGGTTTATTTTTTATTATTTTGGATAATTTTGTTTATTATTTTTTGTCATCAGTCACTTGTACAAAAACAAACAAACACTAAATTACAGAAAATAATAAACAAATTACAGATATTTAAACTAATTACACCTAATCTAATAGCCTTATTAAAATAAAAAAGCCCCCCCAAAATATAAAAAAAACCTTAGCCTAAACTAAACTACCAATAGCCCTTAAAAGGGCCTTTTGCGGGGAATTGCCACAAAGTAATCAGTTCTTTTATCTGTAAAAAAAAATACAAACAACCCCCCCAACAGTAAAACCCACCACCCACATAACCAACCCCCCAAATAAAATACTATCTAAAAAAACCTAAGCTCCCCATTGCCCTGAAAAGGGCATTTGAATGGGCATTGCCAATCGGAATCTAAGGGACGCCATCTTGGATGACGTCACTTAAAGGTACCTTCATTCATCGTTAGTCCATCGGCAGAAGAGGATGCTCAACGCCGGATGTCTTGAAGATGGACCCGCTCCGCACCGGATGGATGAAGATAGAAGATGAGTCTGGATGAAGACTTCTGCCCGTCTGGAGGACCACTTCGCCTGGCTTGGATGAAGACTTCTCCCGGCTTCGTTGAGGACTTCGGCCCGGCTTGGATGAAGACGTCTCCCAGTAAGTCGATCTTCAGGACGTTAGTGTTTTTAAGGGTGTATTGGGTGGGTTTTATTTTTTGGTTAGGGACTTTGGGTGGCAAAAGAGCTAACTGCCCTTTTAAGGGCAATGCCCATGCCCTTTTCAGGGCAATGGGGAGCTTAGGTTTTTTTAAGTTAGTATTTTATTTGGGGGGTTGGTTGTGTGGGTGGTGGGTTTTACTGTTGGGGGGTTGTTTTATATTTTTTTTACAGGTAAAAGGGCTGATTACTTTGGGGCAATGCCCCACAAAAGGCCCTTTTAAGGGTTATTGGTAGTTTAGTTTAGTCTAGGGTTTTTTTTTATTTTGGGGGGGCTTTTTTATTTTAATAGGGCTATTATATTAGGTGTAATTAGTTTAAATATCTGTAATTTGTTTATTATTTTCTGTAATTTAGTGTTTGTTTGTTTTTTTACTTTAGCTAATTTAATTGTATGTAATTTATTTAATTGTATTTAATTTAGTAAATTTATTTAATTATAATGTAGTGTTAGGTGTTATTGTAACTTAGGTTAGATTTTATTTTACAGATACTTTTGTATTTATTTTAGCTAGGTAGTTATTAAATAGTTAATAACTATTTAATAACTATTCTACCTAGTTAAAATAAATACAAACTTGCGTGTAAAATAAAAAAAACCCTAAGCTAGCTACAATGTAACTATTAGTTATATTGTAGCTAGCTTAGGGTTTATTTTATAGGTAAGTATTTATTTTTAAATAGGAATAATTTAGTTAATGATAGGAATATTTATTTAGATTTATTTAAATTATATTTAAGTTAGTGGGTGTTAGGTTTAGGGTTAGACTTAGGTTTAGGGGTTAATAACTTTTATATAGTGGTGGCGACGTTGGGGAAGGAAAATTAGGGGTTAATAAATATAATGTAGGTGTCGGCGACATTGAGGAAGGCAGGTTAGGGGTTAATACATATAATGTAGGTGGCAGCAGTGTCCGGAGCGGCAGATTAGGGGTTAATAATATAATGCAGGTGTCGGCGACATTGGGGAAGGCAGATTAGGGGTTAATAGATATAATGTAGGTGTCGGCGATGTTGGGGGCAGCAGATTAGGGGTTCATAAATATAATGTAGGTGGCGGCGGTGTCCAGAGTGGCAGATTAGGGGTTAAAATTTTTATTATAGTGTTTGCGATGCGGGAGGGCCTCGGTTTAGGGGTTAATAGGTAGTTTATGGGTGTTAGTGTACTTTTTAGCACTTTAGTTATGAGTTTTATGCTACAGCATTGTAGTGTAAAACTCATAACTACTGACTTTTAAATGCGTTAGGACTCTTGACAGGGTAGGGTGTACCGCTCACTTTTTGGCCTCCCAGGACAGACTCGTAATATCAGCGCTATAGAAGTCCCATAGAAAAAAGACTTTACGAAGTTTACGTAAGTCATTTTGCGGTAAGGCCAAACAAGTGTGCTGTACACCTAAGCCTGCAAGACTCGTAATACCAGCGGGCGTAAAAAAGCAGCATTAGGACCTCTTAACGCTGCTTTTTTACCCTAACGCACAACTCGTAATCTAGCCGTTAGTTTTTTTATTTTTCGTAATTTTAGGGTTTTTTTTGGTAATGTTAGGTTTTTTTAATTTTTCGTAATTGTAGTGTTTTGTTAATATTGTCATTTTTCATTTTTTTATTTTTATTTTATTTTATTTTTTAAAATAGTAATGTAAGGTTAATTTATAGTTTAATCTTAGTTTTTTTTTATTTCACAGATAAGTTTTTATTTATTTTAAGGTAGTTATATTGTAAGTTTAATTTAAAGTTAGGGGGTGATAGGTTTAGGGGTTAATAGTTTAATTTGGTGTGTTGCGATGTGGGGGGCGGTGGTTTAGGGGTTAATAGGTTTATTTTAGTATTTGTGATGCGGGGATGGCGGTTTAGGGGTTAATATTTTAATTTAGTGTTGTCAATGTTGGTGGGAGGCGATTAGGGGTTAATAAGTTTAATTTAGTATTTGCAATGCGGGGGGAAGGCGGTATGGGGGTTAATAGGTAGTTTATGGGTGTTAGTGTACTTTGTAACATTTTTGTTATGAGTTTTGTAAAACAGTTTTGTTTCGCAAAATCCATAACTACTGGTCTCTGATCGCGGAATGGATCATGGCAGTATAAGCTATAACGCTAGCGTTATAGCCGGACTGCACAACCTGTAATACGGGAGACCTCAAAATTCCACACTCAAAAGTCATTTTTTGAGTGTGGAATGGAGAGTTGTGTAAAGGCTAAAATGCAAGCGATATAACCATACCGCCGTGACTTGTAATACTGGAGATCTGCATATTCCACGTGCAATTAACAATTTTTCAGCATTATAGCCGTACCGCATAACTTGTAATTTTGCTGATTGTTTCTATAATTAGGCTATAAGCTTTATGTCCATTGTGTTGTTCCATAATTGTCATATTTCAAAGCAAAACGTTGTGAAAATTTGTGAGTCCACCTTAAAATATTTGTAGCAGGTCACATGTTTTGATAAGATCCTATAGTGATAAGGCTTGGGGTTTAAATGTGTGCGCTGTTTTATTGTTTGATGGTTATCTATTAGTAAGGAGATAGCTGAAATGTGTTAGATGTGTTTTAACGTGATCAATACATCTTTTGTTTTGGTTATTCCTCGGAGTGCTGACCTTTTTACATTTATTTAATACACACAAAGTGGAAAATAACTGAGTGAAGTTAGTAATTTGCACTAAAAAATTAATAATTTGTGATGATGTGTTACTTTGTCATTGGTTTCTTGAATAATGCTTAAATGTTCCCTTTTAAAAAAAACTAACTATACAGTAAAGTAATTTAAAATTCCTTATTGTCTTTTCTCCTTTGTTTAAAGCAAGAAATTTATATGCTGCAAAATGTATCAATTATGTTTATGTAAGGTAGAAATGGATTTAATTTTAAAAGTAGAGGCTTAAACCTGTTCCTCACTAATGTGAGCTCAAGATCCCTTGCTGTGGTGGTGTAAAGAAAAAAATGCTTTCATTTTCAGCTTTTACAAAATCCTTTAATCAGGGGTGATCTACTCTCTGACTGTCTGATCCCTTGCTGTAAAATAAAAATTTTCTATTTTACATTGATCCGACAGAGACCATTCAAACATGGTTGCTGTCAAATGTCCCAGCTATGGCACACCTACACATTAACAATCATTAAAGGGACATGAAACCCAATATTTTTCTTTCATATTTTCATATTTTTTCTTTTTGATTCAGATAGAGAATACAATGTTAAACATTATTCCAATGTACTTCTATTATTAAATTTCCTTAATTCTTCAGATATCCTTTGACCTTTAAGGTCGTCAATTTCCGGCCTTCTACCCATGAAGACCACCCACAACAATCCCCCAAAGTTAACACTTCCTTAACCATTAAATAAAAAACACCAGACTCATTGTTTGGTATAAAACTGGCCGCAGCTCTTTTATTAAAGATATAAATAAAAAAAACTCTTCAAATATTTAAATACCTTATAAATAAGTGCCAATAACAAACTGCAACAACAACTTTTTTAAACATATGAGCAAACGGTGCTAGTTCCAAAATCTTCACAAGTATCTCTGTCAATTCTCTGGACACAACCTTATTAAGGATTTAGTCCGTTAACCCTCTTTAAAAAACCTGCCTCTAAGAGATCCCCTTGTCCCTTGAGACGTTCCACAAGCATTCCACCCCATGGGAATACAAATTACCTTAGCACCTTCCAATTGGCCATAACCCGCTGTCTTGCAGCGAACTAGCACCCCCGCAAATGACTGGCCTGATACCAATCAGCCCAGTCCCGCCAATCCCCCATGCTTACGCAAAGCCTCCTTAAAATCAAGGATGAAGAGCTGAAGGCCGAACTCATTGAGGTGCACCCCATAGCGGAGATAAAACTCCCCTCGCCCTACCTCCTCCAGATCGGAACAATGAATTACAAACCCCCCAATTCTCCTCACAAAACCCACCAATTTATTGACCTTCCTCCGACTCTTGTCAAGTTTAACGGGGTACCAAGCCACCCGCCATATCATGCGTGGAACTATATCAGACCAAACAATAGACAAGAACAAGTAAAGGTCAACCAATCTCCCCAAATCCCTCTTATTTATCTGAACCAAGTCTCGTTGAGGCATAAAACCTAAATCATTGCCCCCTGCGTGAACCAACAAGACCTGGGCAAGCAAAGGTCCACAAAATTCCCTCCAAGCAACAACCAAGCAAGTGATGCGATGAGGGGTGGACGGGCAACAACCGGAAAGCCGCCTCAATATTAATCTTGGCCATTAATGCTGAATGCCCAGCCTCACAAACCAAATGAACAGCCTGTTAAAAAAAAACATACTTAACCGACGCCAGTTCATCTGGAATGCCATCATTGACAGATCCCCCTTTAGGGAAAGACAAGTGATGTATCAAACGGAACTGCCCCATCTCCCGCTTAGGAACCACCCCCAATGGGAAGATCCTCAAATTGACAAGAGGCGGCACTGGAAAGAGTCCCGCCATGCCACCCAATTCAACCTCCTTCAAAAAAATTTGACACACAACTCCCGGTCATTGCCTGGCCGAAATCAAATTTCCCCTAAAAAAACTGCTGACCACCCTGAGAAGGGATAACAAAGCCAAACTGAAAACCATGAAGCATCAAAGCTACCTTCTCCTTACATCCCCTCATCCTAGCGTACTTGACGAGCGATGGCTCCATCACGCTTACCCTCACCGGGGTTACCCCCTTTTCAACCGCATCGAAACGCGTGCCAGGCTTGCCTTTTCGGAAACACTTGGTATAGGAGTGGGAGCCACCATATCCTGAACATTTGTGACAAAACTTGCAAGAAGTTCCCCACTTGCAAAATTTCTCATTGAAAGCGAAACAATACCCCTTTCTACCGACAGCCGACTGCCCCCCTGAAGATTGACTGCCAGCTCCCGCCTGAAAGGACTGATCCGCCCTCAAAGGAGTTATGATCTTTAGCCATAAACCCATATCCCGATCGCCCCACCACATAGAAGGCTTTACCGACAAACGCTGCCTAAACTGCTTATCATAATCCCTCCAGGCCATACCCCCATACGTCCTCTGGGCGCCGTTATCTCATCCAGATAGCAGAACAGCACCGTGCCTTGCTCAGGAAACTTCCCTGACATGACGCTGGCGTAAATCAAAAAAGCCTGGAACCAATTGGTGAACGTTTTCGGCAACTTTCTATAACGTTTCTTTCACTCCTCCTCTTTTTTTTTTTTTTTTTTTTTTGAAAAACAAGCTTTATTTGTGGTAAGACAGTTTATACAATAAATTTGGTGACATTACTTTACACACACGGATAAACATTACTATGGACATTGTATCAGAAGCCATATCATGGGCCAATGCATCAGGATCTATATTAAGTCCCGAGTCTAGACAAGGAGTCAGTATGAGGTGCGCTGTGTGGTCTCGACCAACATTATAATCAAAGCAAAAACAGATCAAAAACAATGTGCTTGTTGTAACGAGCAGAGATGCTCTAACCATGTATGACAATTATAAAAGAGCTTATAATAACCATATTATTTATAATTTAGAATTTATACATAAGGCGGGTGTTTTGTCATCTTAGAGGCTCAGCTTTACATCTACACATAGCTGAGCGTATTATGGAGCCTTACGTATTCACACAAAAGTGTTTAGGAATTGAAAGGAAAAATAGAAGAGAAGAGGGGTAGAGAAGTAATAAGGAGAGAGAAAAAAAAAAAAAAAAAAAAAAAAATTATAATTTAAATGGAGGGGAGGAAGGGGTTATGGGGGGAGGGCAGAGGAGCGCGGGGTAATAGGGATAGTGAGGGAGAGGACTGAAAGGGACCAGATGGAGGAGGCGAGAGGCAAAGGGAGAAGAGTAATAGAAGTAGCGTAGAGGGCAGGGGCAGTCTAGATAGCATGCGCTAGTTCTGATGGGTCCCAACCGTCTGAATCACAATCCCCTACCTTCCCAGGTCAGGATCATCATGTCATGCGTGGCTATCCTCCCAGTCTTTAGAAAGTGATATCTCTCTAGTTCAAGTGAGTCCCCCACTCTGATCCTCCATTCCTGCACGGTTGGGGTCCGCGGGCTTTTCCAATGAACAGGAATAAGCGCCTTCGCGCAATTTAACATTAGTAGAAGAAGGAAGTATTTGTCCTCTCCAGCTATCTTGGGTAGCCCGTGAGATATCAAGTACGTGGGATTTGGGGGAATTATAATTTTCAGAAGATTGCTCATTGTGCCCAGCACCTCCTCCCAGTATAGTCGTATGCGCGGGCACTCCCACCAAATGTGGAGAATTGTTCCCTCCTCCCCACATCCCCTCCAGCAATCCCCCCCCATCTGAGGGTAGATCTTATGAAGCCTAGAAGGAGTTAGATACCAGCGACTCAGAAGCTTGTAATGCATCTCCTGAACTCTCGCTGATATAGAGGCGTGCTTAGCTCTCGCGAAGATCCTAGACCAGTCATCAATCGAGATCTCTGTCTTTAGTTCCGTCTGCCAGGCCACTGCGTATGACGGAAGTGTCTGACTGTCTCCAGTCAGTAGGATTTTATATAATTGCGAGATTAGATGGGTAGGGGTCTGAGACATTACGCATAACTTTTCAAATTGCGTTCTTTGTCTAGACAGGGCATCACGCTCTCCATGAGAATTCACATAATGCGCCATCTGGGCACATCGGTACCAGGACCCAAACATCTCTCGATCCCACTCAAGTAGGTCATTTTGTGTTTTGAGCTGTCCATCGTGTAAGATATTTGAGATTGTCGTCTCAGCTAGAGTATGCGTAGTACCCTGAGAATAGGGCCTAATTTCCATACCCAGGTCTGGGTTGTCCCAGACCGGTATATTGGGGGAAGTTCTTGTAGATACTAGGGAGCCTCCAGATACGATTCTATCCCATGTAGCGAATGTATCAGTGATCATAGGGTACAGGGAAACAGCCCTCGGCCGGTTTCCCTGCGATACCCATGCCAGCGCTCCCACGTTTCTGCTTTTAAGGATATCATTGTCTATCTGAATCCACCGTTTGCTAGAGGAGTTTCCACACCACTCAACTATCCGCTGTAAAAAGATAGCTCTCTGATACTCCTTCAGCAGTGGCACTCCCAAGCCCCCCCTCTCTCTAGGAAGATAGATGGTACTCTGTTTAATTCTTGGTCTGATCCCATTCCAGATATACGTTTCTATTGCAGTTTGTATTTGCCGCAGATAAGGAGAAGCTGCCGAGGCCGGGACGGTCTGCATGATATAGAGTATTCTTGGGAGAATATTCATTTTTACCACTCCAATGCGGCCCATCCATGAGATGGTTTTCTTTTTCCAATTGAGTAGATCTTTAATGATATCGTCCCGAATGCCTCCGTAGTTCAATTCGATTATCTCCGAGAGATTGGGTGTGAGGGTGATACCTAGGTATTTGATTTTATGTTCCGCAACTTTTATCGGACACCCTGATTTGTTGCCAATAAATGCCTCAGTGGGTTCTGAGATATTCAATATCTCCGATTTAGTGGGGTTGAGAAGGAAGTTCGTGACCCTTCCAAATATTTCAAATTCTCCCAGTGCAGCTTTCAAAGAGTCTCCTGAGTCTGTGAGAGTAAGGAGGACATCGTCCGCATACATCGATAGTTTATGTTCTACCTTGCCCACGACAATCCCCCGCACCCCACGGTTATCTCTGATTCTTCCTGCTAATACTTCAATGGTTAGGGCAAAGAGAAGGGGCGACAAAGGACAACCCTGTCTCGTACCATTTCTGATCTGAAAGGTCTTCGAGAGAGTGCCATTAACCCGCACCTTTGCGTTGGGGGCAGAATACAGTGACATTGCCTTGGCAATAAAGCTCTGTCCAAACCCGAATTTAGATGAATAAAATCCCAACTGACCCGGTCAAACGCTTTCTCTGCGTCTGTTGTGACCAGGGCCAGGGGCGTCTTAGATTCCTGGGCATGGGTTATCAACTGCAATACTTTCAGGGTATTATCCCTTGCCTCTCGGGAAGGAATGAATCCTACTTGCTCCGTAGAAATCAGTTCTGGTAAAAATCTGTTTAGCCGAGTGGCCAGGACCTTTGCCAATATCTTCACGTCCGAATTGAGGAGAGATATTGGTCTATAGCTTTCAGGCCTATCAGGAGGCTTTCCAGGTTTATGAATTACTGCTATATGAGCTTCAAGCATAGAACCTGGTAGAGAAGGGCTGTCGGACAGATCATTGAACATTCTCACTAGTTTTGGAACTATAATGTCCGCATAGAGCTTATAATATTTGAGACCGAAGCCATCTGGTCCCGGGGTTTTTCCTGATGGGAGATCTTTTATAGCCTTGTGTACCTCTTCGTCTGTGAATGGGGAGTCCAAGGATTCTGAATCTGCTTCTGACAGTCTGGGAAGTTCTGTGCCTCCCAGATATGTCTGAATATTTTCAATATCGTTCTCATGGACGTCCGGTGCTCCTCCCGCCTGATCAGGAGTGTGCAGGTTATACAAGGATTCATAATAAGTCCTAAAGACTTCCGCGATAGAGTTACCATCGGCTTTAACTATGCCCTGAGCGTCTGTCATATGATGTACATATGCCTTGACTCGTTTCCTAGCAATTGCTCTAGCTAAGTGCTTTCCAGGCTTATCGCCCTGCTCATAATACAATTGTTTTAAAATTAATGCCTGCTTTTGGTAACCTTCCTGAAGGAACTGAAGCAATTTTTTCCTAGTTGCGGTCAAATGGTCTAGTCGAGCTTCATCTTGTGGATGATTTTTGTGAGCAGATTCAGCTTGTTCTACCTGAGACAGAAGTCTGGCATAACGTTCTCTTCCCAATCTCTTGAGTTTAGCTTTTTGCTTAATAAGCAAGCCTCTAATAGCGCACTTATGCGCTTCCCAAATCGTAGTGGCCCTCAAACGGTCGCTGTCATTTATTAGGAAATACTCAGCTATAGCCCCCCTAACATCAAGATGGAATATCGGGTCTGCCAATAGTGTGTCATCCAATTTCCACACGAAGGGTGTGAATGGTGTGGTGGGCCATTGGATTGAACAGCTCACTGGTGCATGATCCGACCAAGTGATCGCATGGATATTACTACTTTTCGTGACGATAAGACCCGTGGAGCTGGTGTATAGATAATCAATGCAAGAGTATTTCCGATGTGGGTGCGAATAGAAGGTGTAGTTCCTGGCCTGTGGATGGTGTGTGCGCCAGATATCGTGCAACGCTAGTTCCGCAAGTGTAGCGATCATACGCCTACGAACTTTCTGTGGGGCGCTGGATATGCCATCGGAGGTGTCGAGGGAGGGATCAGAGGGGGCATTAAAGTCTCCACCAAGAAATAGAACACCGATCTGCATTTCAAGAATCTTATGAGAGACTTTCTGAAGAAAAAGGTGCTGGGACACATTAGGGCAGTAAATGTTTGCTAATGTTATAGGTCTATTGTGTAGTGTACCAGTGAGGAGCAGGAATCTACCCTCAGGGTCTCGATAAATTTGTGATAGTGAGAAGTGGGTGCCTACACGAAAAAGTATCCCTACCCCACTCTTTTTTTCAGGACCCGAAGCAAAATATGCGTTCGGATAAGTGCGGTCTAACCATTTTGGTTCGTGCTTAATGGAGAAGTGGGTTTCTTGTAGATAAACTATATCACCTCCCATTCTCCGTAAGTCTCTGAGCACTATAGAGCGCTTGTTCGGGCTATTCAGGCCTTTCGTATTAATGGTGATAAGCTCTAATGGATGGGGCCTAGAGGCCAAGAGGTGCTGCGGCATCACAGAGACGGGGGGTCGGCAATGTAGATACAGAAATAAGATCAGAAAAAGGAGAAGCAAAGAGGGGCAGCGCATAGACGACAGGTGAGGGAAGAGGGGGAGGTAATAATGGGAGAGGGAGAGAAAGAAAAAAAAAAAAAGAAAAAAAAAAAAAAAAAAAAAAAAAGGGGGGGGGGGAGAGGGGAAGGGAAGAAAGAAGCCTCTATGTCAAATCGAGGTAAATAGTAAGTTAGTCGTGGAGAGGTAAAGGAATACCACAGCTGGAGAAGGCTCCCAGAAGGGCAAAGTTCTAGTAAAAAGGAAAGGGTAAAGATGTCCTCTAGACGGAGGACCAAATAAGCATTAATCTGGTATATAAATACTATAGAACAACCTATGGCAAATGTAAAAGTAAACAATAAACTTGTTCTATATTGCAGAAAAACAAACAAACAAAAAACAAACAATAACCGTATTAACTACTTAACCAATCAGGGGTAGTTGTCCCTGTATTACTTGTATGTAACATCAACATTTAACTATAACTTTGTAATTCGGGATGATCTGTGAGAAAAAAGTACATGCTCCACATGATTCAGGTCTCGTGAACATGTCGATCTTATGTGTCCAGTGTATTGTCCTAGTGCCTCACTACACCAGTCTGTGATCTTCTATACCAATGGAAATTATGCTAGCCTCTGTCTCCCATGAGCAAGACCCCATCAAAGAGGTGTTAATCTGACATCAGATCTATCTGTGACTGGGTAGGTGATACGTAGTTCCTGGTTCTGTCCGCCGGTCCAGTCAGTAGTATTGTAGGTGCCCAGCACGTGTCTGCATCCCAGCCCCACCCGTATTTTGTCTGCGTTCAGCCATGTGCATGGTCCTCCGACCCCCTATTGAGTAGACCCATTTTAAAGTCTAAATAGTGCAGGGTTCTGTTAAATCAAATGGGTGCAATGTATTATGTCAGTCTCAAGACACAGTGCAAGCGTTGAAAAAGGGAGAGGGTCATGCAACATCCACACTGATTCTAACATTATACAGATACTGTTCAATCCAGTCAATAATAAGAGGCACATTTAAACAAATAAGTGATTATGCTTATCTGCTATAGTTAAGGTTATACCTATCTAGCTATGAATCAGTATTTTATGCGGCTGGGGTCAAGGGATCACAGGTTAAACGAGCACAACAAAGCAGCCTAAATTTATATTCATACAACCTTGTTAGTCCTATAAATCAGTCCAGGAAGCTTGCCCCATAGATGAGATATTGCTCTCATAGGGGAGGTCAGCAGAGATACCTGCTATTTGCTGGGAAAGGTCTAACATTATACAGATACTGTTCAATCCAGGTAATGATATGAGACATATATAAACAAATAGATGATTATGCTTATCTGCTATAGTTGAGGTTATACCTATCCAGCTGTGAAACAGTATGTTATGCGGCTGGGGTCAAGGGATCACAAGTTATGCAAACACAACAAAGCAGCCTAAATTTATATTCATACAACCTTATTAGTCCTGCAAATCAGTCCAGGAAACTTGTCCCATAGATGAGATACTGCTCTCACAGGGGAGGTTAGCAGAGATACCAGCTACCCGCTGGAAAAGGAGAACTGGATCATAGTCAAGAGAACCTGTGGAGAAGGAGTGTTCTACATTCTTGGTTACTGGTCTTCCCCCCGGTTTCTGTTAGGGGGGTCCTGGGGAGCTTCATCAGCTTCTCGGATTGGCCTAATATCCAGGCCTAGGGCTTGTGTGAAATTAGGAATATCTTCTGTGGATTTAAGGGTATATATAGTGTTATTTTTAGTGGCAATCAAGCTTGTGGGAAATCCCCATCTGTAAGGGATCCTTTTTTCTCTTAAAGCTGATGTGACGTGCCTTAAGTCCCTTCTTTTTTGTAGTGTTGCGGGGCACAAATCTGAAAAAACTTGTATTTCCGAACCCCTGAATGTGAGAGGGTGTTTCGCTCTCGCCAACCTGAGGACCTCTTCCTTATCCTTGAAAGACAGAAATTTCATAATAACGTCTCTCGGTGGTGCTCTATTCGGTGGTTTAGGGCGCAGCGCCCTGTGTGCTCTTTCTATTTGCACTTCCTGCGCATCTATGTTGTTTTTCAGGTGTCTGATAAATTCTTGTATATATAGCTGCAGGGCTGGGGGATCCACATTCTCTGGTACTCCACGCAGGCGGAGATTGCTACGTCTGCTCCTGTTCTCAAGGTCCTCTATCCTGTCCATGAGGCCTTGCACTGTGCCTTCCTGGGCCTGAAGATAGCTAGCTTGGTGCTGCATGTCTGAACTGAGAGTCTCCTGTTTTTCCTCAATTTGGGTGACCCTCCTGCTCACAACCCCAATATCCCTCTTCAGCTCTCCAAACATGTTTTTGAAATCGGTCATTGCATTCTATATATCCTCCTTGGAGGAGAGATGTGAGATATCATTCTTTGTGAGATACTGATGTGATATCATGCTTCGCTCTGGTTCAGTTGTTTGTGACTGCCCCGCACTTTCCTGTGTAGACTTGCTGGAGTGCAGCACAGGGTCAGCAGATATTAGATAATTCTCCATAACAGAGGAGTGTGTACCTTTATGTGGTTTGAGATTCCTTTTACTTGACATTTTTGTGTGAGCTTATATTCCCCAACCTTATTTGTTTCTTTCTGCTCTCAGAACAGACTGTGTTGTCTAAGGGCCCTGCAAAATTCAACAGATAGCAGAGGAAAAGTCTTTAATGCACTGTGATCTATTTATTTTTATTTGTGTAGCCACTCCACAGGGATGATTAGTAGCAAACCCCCAAACTTATTTTTGTACACTTAATTATTGATAGACACAACGGACAGTGGCCAGTCTCAGGGCTCTGCTAGGTTCTACTGATTGTAGGGCTACTTATTTCCCCCTTCACGCAGTCTGCCAGGTATCTTTATGTGCCTTTATACCACCAGATTTTTTATTGCAGGCCCCCCAGCATTCATTCTCTTGCACACTGACCGTTATAATCTTACCGGTCAGCAGCCAGTCAGGATTCTGCCACCAGCGATATGCAGCGTGGTCCAGTGTCTCAGTGTGGGATTATTTAACACCTCCGGTGCAGCGCTGCAGCTTTATCTCCGGTCTTGAGGCCTACGCTACCGGCTGACCACGTGGGTGAGGCCCGTCAGCGCCAGTAGCAGTTGCGGCGTTTCAGGCGGAACTCACAGCGGGCCAGTACAGACCGCGATATCCTCCTCCCGGCAGTCTGTTTCTGGAGGGTTCAGGTAGCTGGGATTCTATTGCCCGCTCAGGGGGGTACCGGGTTGCCGGGTGCTCGCGCTGCGCAGTGCAGGTGTCCCTTTTCCACAGCCACTGCCTTCGTTCCGCTATCAGGGAGGAAGATCACCTCAGCAGTTAATGAGGTATGTAGTTAGTAGACACTCTCATGCACTATTAAGAACATAAATAAGCTATAAGATCATCCTGAATAATCACAAGTTTGTACAGGGACCACAGAGCTTTAGCAAAAGGCAGCCATCTCTCTCGGTGGCTTGGCTCCGCCCCCACTCCTCCTCTTTTTAACCGTATCCTTCTTAGAATCCTCAGGGATTTCAAAGGATTGGTCAAGGGGCAGAAGGGAGAAAATCTCAATAAACTCCATCTTAAATATCTTATCCCTCAGCACAGTCGTCAAGTGCATCCCCAAAGGGTCAATTGTACAAAGGAAGGACCGTGCCAATGCAGTGTCTGCTACCTTAAGTTCCGCCCCTCCAACCGCTTTTGGACAGGACCCACCGGCCATGGCCCTCGAATCAAGACCTTGGCCACCTCTAGACACACCCAAAGCAACTACGCTCACCGGGGGCCCCGACCGTAACTTCCAAAACTAACAAAGGACCCGCTGGGGGGACCCATACCATCGCTGCTGGGGAAGAAGCTGACACACCCGAACCCTCCAGCTTCGCCAGCAACTCCCATAAACCAGCAACCAAAGCCCCTGACACAGACTCTCCACCAGACACACCCACACACTCCAACATAGCCGACCAACCCCCATCAGTCCCAATAGGTTTCTCCCCTGATCGAACAGTCTCAGCAGGTCAAACCCCTCCAACGATGCTCTCCACCATCTCTCTGGACTGGAGCCCGCTCTTGCGCCACTCTGTTACCAAACCTTCTCTGCTGGAGGTCCCGGCAACATCACCCCATACTGCCACCTCCGCCTGGGGTTGCTGCTGTCTTAGACTTAGTAAAACAGGAACACGTGAAACCACATTCAAAGGCAAATAACTCCCCCGTCCCCGCCGCCCCCTAGAGTGGTTGGCACCCCCAACTGCAGAACACCCTTGTCCTCTCTTAGCGGCCGTCACCCCAAAACCCACAGAACTCGTAACATCGGTACCAGGCCATCAGTACCAGGCCATCTATGAGAACCCCCTCTATCCTCCAAGTTCTCCCCAGGCCTATGAGGCTGTCTGACACCGGAACAGGCACCCCTAGCAGCGACCGTAGCTACCAGGCCACGTGATGCACCTGTCCCCTTGTCCCTCTTTTGGTCAAACTCACCTGCCGAAGCTGACCAGAGTGTGCAGGACCTCCAGACCAAGGGACTCCATCATCAGGTTCCAGATGAATGGATTCTGTCCAAGAACTGCGGAGGTCGAAGGAGTTCTCCTCCAGGCCGTCACCGATATCCTGCTCCGTACCTGAAAAGCCCTTGTGCTCCCCAGGCCATACATGCTGTGCCTCCATTGCTGAAAAAGACACACAAGCACGTGACAAATGCTCCGTACCCCTCCCCCCCTTGGAAGATGTGGCCCGCCCCATAGGAGCCCTAGGAACAACCCCACCCCTGCTCCCAGAAAAACCCTTACCCTCAGAACCAAGAAAAGAAACCCTATCTTTGAAACCCCCATGCTTCTGGGGAAGGAGGGACATATTCATCCCCAGAAGAAGACAAGCACAATGCAATGTCCCTTTGTGGAACCCCCATCTCCTGCACATCCCTAAACATCTCCTCTAACTCCCCCTCTGAGTAAATCTCATCCTCCCCCCCAGACCCTTCAAAGTGACCCCCCTCTACATCACTACCTTCCACATACACATGGCTAGCCTCACCAGAAGGGGCCTCAACTGGAATTAAGCCATCCTCACTACCACTATCCACAACTACACTCACGCTGCCAAGGCCCCTCCCACCCACTAACTCAGGCCCAGCTGGACCATCAACCACCTCCGGAGCCTGCCGACCCAACTCTACTGATGACTCCGCCTGCAACTTACGTTCCCCAAACCTCTCGGGACTGGCTCTCCCGACCGGATCCATGCCGCCACTTGTTCGGACAAGATCTATCCCCACAGCCGCCACTAGGTCCTCTGAGGCTGATACATGAACCGGATAAAAACTGCGTTGGCCTGACACCATTTTGCTCCTTCTGCCTTCCTTCCTCGAACGCCCTGAAGGCTCAGGGCTCAGTCTAACAGGAGGCTTAGACCTCCGTGACGATTTGTGCCTAACCGCACCAGCACCTATACCGGAAGGCGCCACAGGGACCGGGACCCTCTCTCCAAGTAAGGACTTCATCCTCTCCTCCAGCCAAGCAGGTCCCCTGCTTTAAGCTGCCTCCCCGATCCGCCGCAACAACTCCTCCAAGGAAGCCATTACAAATGCTAAACGGGAAACATGCAGAGAAAAAGAAGATGCTGCTTCGGAAATTTTTATCACCAATCTGCAACATTTTCCCGCTCATCCCCTTAAATAATGGCTTCCTTCACTCCACCCCCTTTTTTCAACCAACCCCCCATAATGGCCTATTCCTCCTCCGGTCAAAGGCCCCTGCCGGCTATAGCTTTGCTCGCCTCTAGGGGCCCCTTATTAAAGAAATAGCAATGCATATGGGTGAGCCAATCAAACAAGGCATATCTGTGCAGCCACCAATCAGCAGCTCTGAGCCTATATAGATATGCTTTTTAACAAAGAATGTCAAAATAATTACGCAAATTAGATAATAGAAGTATGCTCTTTCTAAATCATGAAATTAAACATTTGGGTTCCATGTTTCTTTGATAGCACTGGCCATCTTTCAATAGCCCTACCGGCACTTAAAGAAGACATGCCTGGCCAAAGTGGGATTGGGTTGAAGGGGGGCCTTAACCTTTTTTTTCCCCCAGGGGATTCCAAAGTTTGTCCACCCTTGCCTTTAATATAATTGAACATTTTATCATGTCACCTTTCTATCCTCTAATCCATGGGTGTCAAACACAAGGCCCGCGGGCCGAATCCGGCCCACCAGACCTCGTCATGTGGCCCGTGTAGCCGCCGCCGGCCGCCAGCCTTCACCTTTTATTCTCGCTTTTTTTTTTTGCTTTTTTTTTTTGACACAAGAAAGCCGCCTCTTCAGCGCATGCGCGGCAGCCTACAAGCCAGAGAACGTCTGCCCTCTAGCAGCGCCGGCCGTTCTACACAGGAAACCTCCACTTGTTTTTATATTGAGCGCATGCCATCCTGTGATGTGACAGATCCAACGGCTGCCTGAACCCCCTGAACCCTTCTCTCCTGTACTGTAAGTACATAAGTTTCTTAAGGAATGTATGTGGGAGGGGGGATCTGCTTATTAGGGGGGTCTGCTTATTATTCTGTTTAAAAGTCTGAGCAGTAAACTGGGTCTGCTTATTAGGGGGGGTCTAAAGCGGTAAACTTTGGATATACTGACCACTTCCGTGTCACTTTACAGTGGTATAGGGACCATAAACTACAATCAAATAACCCAAAAATGTCTAAGAAAAGAAAAGTTGAAGCAGAGGGAAGGCAATTTCAGCAGAGATGGGAAAGTGAATACATGTTTGTGATTAATGGAGACAAGCCGGTATGTCTTATTTGCTATGAGGCAGTGGCAGTGATGAAGGAATACAATTGAATGCAGTGACAATAATTTATGATAATAAAGAGTGGACACATAGTCCTAGATACAACCGGCCCTTTGAGGGTGACCAAACTGCTGATGCGGCCCCCGATTAATTTGAGTTTGACACCCCTGCTCTAATCTATATATATATTATGGTCACACAATCTTTCTTTTTTTAGATTTTTAGATTTGAGAACAAGTTCTATTTTAGAAACCTTCCTCTAAACAGTTTCTTTTTTTATTCATATCCTTCTGGAGAAATACTCTGCAGAACTATATGCAATAGACATAACTAGTGATCTATAAAGTAAGAACCTCACTATATTATAATAGTTAAAAAATAAACCTGGCTTAAAAAAAACAAACAATTTTCTTTTTGCTGGAAAAATGAATCATGGTGCAGCATTAATGATAAGATTGATAGGACATTGTCAGGGAGTAAAATTGAGAAATACATAAAACACAGGGCACAAGAAAGAGGATAAAATTGGAGCCAAACAAAGAGAAAGAAAAGAGAAGGTCAGAGACAGAGCAAAGGTGAAAGGCCAGGATAAAATGAAGGATATGCTGAGAGACAGAAAAAGACTGCTTTTTTAGACCACAAAGTAAATGTGATACAGGCAGGGCTGGATATGGTTACATGCTGGTTGACGTAATCAGCTAGTTATATGCATTAAAAAATATAAAAATGTAACATTGCCTATAACGGTACATAGAACCTTTTAAAGTTCTATTTGCTTTTTTTTTTTCATTGGGTCTAATAATTGTAGGCCATTCCTTTGCTATTTTCTGGTATAATACATTCATTTGTCAATGGACAATGCATATTACCATTAATGTGGGCCCAGAGGTTTATTTTTCAAGGTTATTTTGCCACAGAAAGAAAATACACCCTTAAGGGATTTAAAATCGATTTAGAGGATTTTCTGTTGAGCCACGAGGGTTAGGAGAAAGCATTTAATGTGAAGTATATAAACTGTAAGATTTATGTCAGAGATTTTCAGTTAGAGATGTTAGGCCTATATTTTAATAAAAGTTTCTTGTTTTATTTTTAGAATTTACTTTTTTTATTGAGATATACCAGATATACTGTATGTGCACTTTTTCACTAAATTGTATATTAGTCTATCTAGCAACTAAGAGAAAACAATAATAATAACAACAATTTATTTGTAAAGCAACAACATATACTGTAGAGCTAAATACATACACAAAAGGGGTGCAAAATAAATTATACTTATTCATAAGGTTAATACAATACTGATTGCAAGTGATTTATACAAAGTAAAATTGCTTATAGAAATTCAGAATCCACATTTCCTTTAGCTTCTCAAACCTATAAAGGTAAAAAGCACTATTCAAAAGCCCAGCCCTATATATAGGAACAGGGCACTAAAGTGAAACACAGCGCCTATAAAGGGACAAAGCCCTATACAAGTAGCCAGCCACATATGGGAACACAGCCCTATATTATTATTATGATTATTATTATCAGTTATTTGTAGAGCGCCAACAGATTCTGCAGCACTATAGGTATGATAGGCAAAGTAGCATTTATAGGAAACATTTGGGTTGAAAGCCCTGCCAATATTTGCATTGTTGTTAATCAGCTCTCATGAAGGTGATCTACAAAACAGATGGGCTCATAGGCCTTCATGGTAAGGGGTTCAAGGGGATGACAAAAGAAGGAGAGGAACTCAGGTATATTATATGCATCCATTAACAGTAGAGTCTTTAAAGAGCACTTGAAACTTTAAAAACTAGGGGAGAGTCTTGTGGAGAAAGGCAGATAGTTCCACAAATTTCTGAAAAAGTCCTGTAGATGGGAGTGTGAGGAGGTGACAAGAGAGTAGGAGAAAAGGAGGTCACGAGTAGAGCAAAGGGGACAGGAGGGAAAGTATCTGGAAAATAAGGAGCACTATTTGGAGAGATTTTAGCTTAAGGTAGTGGAGGGCATCAAAGATGAAATATTAGAAAGACAGTTAGTAACATGAGTTAGCAAGGAAGGGGATAGGTCTGGGGCAGAGAGGTATGTTTGGGTGTCATCAACATACAAATTATATTGAAACCTGTGGGATTTTAGTAAGGAACCTAATGATAATGTATAGTTTAAGAAGAGAAGGGGACCAAGGACAGAGCCCTTTGGTACCCGAACAGATAATGGTAAAGGGGCAGAGAATGCACCAGAAAAGGCTATGCTAAAGGTACAGTAAGGCAAGTAAGAAGAGAACCATGAGAGGGATGCGTCACATATGGCGAAGGATTAGAGGGTTTGGAGCAAGAGAGGCTGGTGGTCAACAGTATCAAAGGCTGGAGACAGATCAAGAAGGATTAACGAGAGAATTGGCCATTTTTTTTTTTAAGTAGGTCATTAGTCTCCTTAGTGGGGTCATAATCCAGATTGCAATAGATAAAGGGGGGCATTTAATGTAAAGTAATGTGATAAACATGTATATACTAGCATTTCCAGACATTTTGAGGCAAGGGGGAGTAGGGAAATAAGGAGGTAGTTGGTTGGGGAGGATGGATCAAGAGAAGGTTTTTTGAGGATAGGTGTGACTAGTGCATGTTTAAGAGATTAGGGAAATATAACAGTGCTTAGGGAAAGGTTGAAAATATGTATGAGGAGAGGAGTAATGGTAGGAGAAAGGGAGGGGGTAGCTGTGAGTTGATGGAATCAAGGGTACAGGTAGTAAGGTGAGGGGACAATAAAAGGGCAGAAATTTCTTCCTCAGTAACAGGGGCAAAAGAGCTGAATGTGTGGCTTTGTGGGTTTTGGATGATTATATGGGAAGGCATAGCAAGACAATAAGAATTTTCTTAATATCATATGCTCTCATTTCTTAAGTGAGCATTTTATAACTGAGACATTAAGAATTATGCAAAATAATTACACAAGAATTATACTCACTACTCACCACACTCCTGCTTATCAAGCCAAATGACCTGCCCTATTGACATCTGCTGAAGGAGTGAACATTACCCTACTCTCTGTTTTGCTTTCAGGTATGTCAATGGAGTTCCTGCTGTAACGTATATCCTACAAACCTCACCGTTTTCTGGTGCTATTCCACTTCTTTGTCCTCTCTTTTGGTATGTGATTATAGGCTGTAAAATAAGTCCTGTATTTACAGTGATGCTATTTTAATGTCTTGTCATTGCTTTGTGATGTTTAAGCCTTGTCATTACTTGCTACAATTTCTAAAATGTATATTATTTCCTCTTCTCAGACACCACTGCCCTCATTCTATGTTGTCAATTCCACTGACCCTGCTGCATAAAAACTTCTTTAGCTCACTTCCTCTTACAGTCTGTAATAATGGAGTGACTCTCCAACTCACATAGACTGACATTTCCTTGATATGATTTTCAGCTATCTGACCATCAACCCCTTACTTGCAACATCACAACACTTCCTACAACTCTCCCTTCATCTAACCAAGCTCCACAGAAGCATTGTCACTAGATCAGCAACAACTTTCAAACTCTAGCAATTGGAATACAATAAGGGGTGGGGGGAAGCAGAGTATCAATAAACAGGAAACCTATATAATTTTAGATTTACTGCCACAGATTCAGAGGAAGGAACAGGAAACAACTAACAAAGTACTGGTGGCCCTCGTTTTACAACGGTTCAATTTACACCGTTTCAGAATAACAACCTTTTTTTTCCAGTCATGTGATTGCTATTGAAAAGCATTGAGAAGCAGTGCATTTATTAAAATAGCCAGTAGGTGGAGCTGTCCGCTTGTGTTGCAGCAAAGCCAAGCAAGCCAAAATGAACCAGTTTAACCAGACCTGAGCTATCGGGCGGATTTCAAAGGAACAAGATCTTCCTGTCTATAACTCAGTCCAGATCGGAATGCATAGAAAGAACTGTTTTCAGAAAAATGCAAGTGAAGTCTGTGTTGTGTGATTATTTTATTAGGTTTATTATGCTGTTTAGCAAATGTTTTGTTCATTTAACTTAGTTTAATTATATATTCTGTGTTGTGTGATTATTTTATTATGTTTATAATGCTACCTGGCATGTAAAGTATTCATTTCAAAGCTTTTAAAATAATGTATTAGGTGTTACTTATGACAATTTTGAGAGGGGCCTGGAACCTATCTCCCTCACTTTCCATTGACTTACATTATAAACTGGGTTTCAATTTACAACGGTTTTGAATTACAACCATTCCTTCTGGAACCTAACCCCGGCGTAAACTGAGGGCTACCTGTAATTGTAATAGAGTATACAATTGAGTATAGGTAACTCTAATCTGTGTAAGGAGTAGTAACTCTGCTGATTCAGAATGGTCAAGGTAACAATATAAATAATACATTAAATACATTTGCACTGAAGTCTTTATTGGAAAATGTCAAAGAAAGAGAAAAAATTCATGCATACAACTATCTTAAGCTCAAGTTAAAAACACTTAAACCAAGGAAAATTATAAACCTCCCATAATGGTTATTTAAATATCTGTAGATAAAGTTAAGGTACACGAGCCAGCAGAAGAAAAAATCAATATCGACTAAGCCCTTACAACGAGGGCTATTATTAAGTTATCTTTATAATTTTGAGCTAACTGCTAGCTGAAATATATGAGTAAATTAATAGGGAATAATTTTTACAACATTGGTAAGCTTGATTAAAAAAAGGAGAGACAGAGCATCTCCAGAGGACCCCTGATGCGCGTTTCACAAAAACGCTTCCTCAGAGGGGGAGTGGGCCGCCGCTGTTGTAAAATATTTATGAGTCCATTTGACCCTCCTCACAACGTAATTGGAACAACGTGCGCTAAAGTTGCTATATTATTGGATGCTCATCTATGTCATTCAGAGTGAACGGCTAATTATAAGTGCCTGCAATTCATAAAGTTTAACGTCAGCATCAGTGTCATGGAGAGGCGTGTTGGTTTCGAGTGACGTGTCACATATTCACCCCATTGGATGATCGTGTTTACATTCTGGTACTAACTCCTTAAACGATAATGAATAAATACTTGGTTGCATTAATAAATTCAGATGTGAATTATCAATCAAACGTATAGGATGTAACAACTCAATGTTATCAACATGTTTGATGTAAACGGCTAATTCTAAATATCTACAAATCATGATGCTTAACATTCGCATCAGTGTCATAAAGAGGCGTATCAATTTCAAGTAACGTGTCACAGGTTCACACCATTGGATGATCATGTATACATTCTGTTACTAACTCTGGAGACATATAATGAATGAATACTATGTTGCATTAATGAGTTAAAAAATGAGTTATCAATATAACATATTAAGTATAAAGGACGGTACATTTAAAGACTCTGTATTATCCACATGTTAAATAAAATAAGAGCATACACGTATCCTTATAAATGCAAATGGAAGTTAATTCATGTGATGATTTCACTTTACTAATTCATTTGAATAAAGGCTGCAAGGATATACTAGAAAGATAGAGACATGTATCCTGCACCATAGTAATGAATGTAGTTGTAAATATAATGGAAAAAGAAGCATATCAATACTGATTAGCGTTTCAGAATATAAGGGTGATCAGCTTCATTTGTATGATCCTAACTTAAATAACGGTGGTATACTATAAATTGATACAAAATGTTTACATTTTTTATAAATTTACGCATTAAATTTACAATAATATGAGGGATACCTTATTTAAGAGACGGAATATAAACCTGAACGTAGAGTATTAGACCCTCATAATCAGATGTCTGGAAAGAATACAGACACCACTATAATCAATGATCAATATGTTTTTCATCCATACCAAATAAACAATATATCATGGGACTCCATCAGATTAAATCTTAAGTCTTCTTACATATAATAAAAATCAATATTACCGGACTTCCGGTGGGCGGGCTTCAGGGTTGGCAGCAGGCAAGAAGAGCTCCGTGCAAATTCTGCTTAAAAAACGGATCTAAAATACCCCCAAACACCACACTTTGCTCTAATATAACTTTTTACCTGCCCTACTATAAACCCTGAGCCCTTTGAAAACTCCTTGGCGAATATCGCTGCCCGGAGTGCAGGGGAGGCACATTAAGGGACCCTCTCTACTGTTTTCGAATGAGCCATCTACCGCTCTACCACTGAAGTCCCCCATACTGAATACCAAAGAGGCGAGACTCCCCCTGCAAACCCCTGGTGATTATATTGAGGTCAGGCCAACACCGGAGAGTTGGGGATACTTACTTGTGGCTCTACAGACCTTGCTGGGGATCTTTTCTACTCAACCGGCTGATGCCATCTTCACCCCACGTGGGCTCCGGATCTTCTTGTTGCTGCAGAGACGGGAGAGCCGCGGACCATCCGAGTACAGGTGGGAACCAGCTCGGCATTGGATCGACACACTCCACACTGTAGAGTTTGTGGGCTACCCTGGTGGTGCTGCGAACCTAGGAGAAAAGACAAACATTTGGCGCGAAAAACAGATGGCGCTACCCTAGAAGGGAGGCTTACCCGTTGCGCATTGGGAGGAGAACCCTGGTACTGGAGGTGGTAAGACTTATTCAACACACCCTCCTTGGAGGCCGTTTGCCTCCCCCAAGGTTTTGAATATCATATGTGCCTCACTTTCACACACGGGGCCGGAGATGATAATTAAGCTAATACGGTACCGCAATACGGAGCACACATAATTTTGGCGGTATCCGCATAGGAGAGAGGTTAATACCTCAGCTGATTAGGCACCTTGCATACAGTCTGCCCCTAATCGTAACCACGGCACTGGTCTCTATTTTGACGGCCCTAAGGGACTCTACACCCATTTCCTTGTGCTCTAAGGGTATACTATTGGGCCTAGTTCATGTTTAGGAAAATGGTGTGGCCCTGACTGGGGTGAGAGGAATCTCCTGTCGCAACCGGACAGCGTTTTCTCTCACAATCACCACCTGCAGCAGGGATCACACACGGGACAGCCCTTTATATTTCAGGGGCACTTTGCCACTATCCACCACTGCGAAAGACATTAACCATTGTTCTTCTAATCTCACAGACACACAACATGGAACTGTAATTTTTTATACCAGTGGTTGTTTGGATATTTATACAAAAGCTCATGAACCTTTTTTCCTTTGGATCAGAGAATTGGTGGACACTGTGCTGGGGACAAAACTCACACTGGTTCTTAGTGTAGGGTTATTGTATAGAGTTTAATTTTGCCAGCATATATATTTAACCACATTTTTCTCCTTGCCTGACAGCTTTGATATCATCCCGTATATCTATATAATATCTCAGTCTTTGTACTGGTCTGACCGGTTACATAGGTTATTGCAGGTTTAACAATATAACAATATATCAACATTGATAGCTGGTCTGCTGCACAGGGCCTTTCTATATAACAAGAATTTTTGCCCTAGCCTCTCTGGGTCTTACAGGTCTAGGACAGTGCCATACATAGTGGTCCTTCTCATTGTACACAGGTCCCCTATTTTGAGGTTTGGGAAACTGTTTTCTTCTTTTTTTGTGTTCTTTTCTTACAGCAACCTTGCCCTTGTCACCTTGTGGGTTTATAACCATATACTGACCCGCCCTTTTATGGTATATGTAATTTTTACCTGCGTAAAGTGACAGGGTGAATCTGGTTTTGTGATCTTACGAGGGGGTAATACCACCTTACACTGACACATTATCCCACCATTGTTTATTTTTTTTCATTACCGCAAGCTTGCCCTCGACATCTTATGGGCTTATGGAGAAGTATTTAACTAACACCCCAATGGCGAGCCGTAATAAAGCAAATGACTGCCGCCACAGGGCTGCAAATGACCAGGCCACCCAGGGCCCAAACCCTGAATTTCCCTCAGAGGGAGAACAGATAGATACTCATCCCATTGTCAAGCAAATAACTATGTTATTCATGCCTAAAATTGATAACCTTCAAAGGGGTGTGTACACCCTTGCTGGTGAGGTTAAACAATTTTCATCTAGGATGGGGGTGGCAGAAGGCAGGATATCTGATCTCGAAGATTCTAATGTGACTAATAATAGTAAGATAGAACAGCTAGAAAGGCAAGCAATGACCCTCCAGTTTAAAATAGATGATCTAGAAAATAGATCGAGGCGCAATAATATGCGTCTCCTTGGCCTCTCTGAAAGCCATTAAGCAATCTGACCTAATCCATTTTGTAGAAAACACCTTGCCACCCTTGTTGAATATACCCACTAGAGATCTTATTGGAGGGGTAGAGAGGGCACATAGAGTAGGACCGGACAGGGCTGGACCGAACATAACACAACCCCGTCCATCATGATAAAATTCTTGATAAAATTCTTTCAGACCAAAACTGCCATCATGAGAGCATACAGGAAATTGGGCGAATTAGTGTTTGAGAATGCAAGGTTACTACTGTTCCAAGACTTCTCTGCGGATCTCATGAGACGCTACAGAGAATTCTCCCCACTCTGCTCCCAGCTCCATAAGGAAGGGAAACAAGCCTATCTTCTGTACCAAGCCAGGCTTAAAGTAATTACCCCTAGGGGCCCCAGATTCTTTGAGTCGCCAGCTGCTGCACAGAAATTTCTAGATAAAAATGAGCCCCCTGTCCGCAGCCCTGCACGCAGCCCGCAGAGACAAATGAGGGGAGAGGAGGGTTGAGCAGAGTATCCAGGACAGGGATAACAATAACTTAGTCTGTTAAAAATGCATAATGTCCACTTTAGCATAATGGCTGAGTTGGTATTGAATTTGACCCAGTTACTTTTAATGATATGGCTACTGGGGTTCTTCCTAGTCATCATTTCTGCTCATGGTGGGATTTTATATCCTAGGTTTACGAGTGGGAGTGGGGAGGGTGGGACGCAGTTTTGGTCCCAGATGAGAATTACTGAAAACCGAATAGGTTGTTATTTCGCAAAATTTTCCATAACTTGTTGCGAGTTTATCATTGGGTTGGTTTCTTGGGAATTGTTTGTATATAATTGTAAAAATGGAAGAACATATATTTGTCATAACGCATTAATTTTTATTGGTTATACAGGGAGTGCAGAATTATTAGGCAAATGAGTATTTTGACCACATCATCCTCTTTATGCATGTTGTCTTACTCCAAGCTGTATAGGCTCGAAAGCCTACTACCAATTAAGCATATTAGGTGATGTGCGTCTCTGTAATGAGAAGGGGTGTGGTCTAATGACATCAACGCCCTATATCAGGTGTGCATAATTATTAGGCAACTTCCTTTCCTTTGGCAAAATGGGTCAAAAGAAGGACTTGACAGGCTCAGAAAAGTAAAAAATAGTGAGATATCTTGCAGAGGGAGGCAGCACTCTTAAAATTGCAAAGCTTCTGAAGCATGATCATCGAACAATCAAGCGTTTCATTCAAAATAGTCAACAGGGTCGCAAGAAGCGTGTGGAAAAACCAAGGCACAAAATAACTGCCCATGAACTGAGAAAAGTCAAGCGTGCAGCTGCCAAGATGCCACTTGCCACCAGTTTGGCCATATTTCAGAGCTGCAACATCACTGGAGTTCCCAAAAGCACAAGGTGTGCAATACTCAGAGACATGGCCAAGGTAAGAAAGGCTGAAAGACGACCACCACTGAACAAGACACACAAGCTGAAACATCAAGACTGGGCCAAGAAATATCTCAAGACTGATTTTTCTAAGGTTTTATGGACTGATGAAATGAGAGTGAGTCTTGATGGGCCAGATGGATGGGCCCGTGGCTGGATTGATAAAGGGCAGAGAGCTCCAGTCTGACTCAGACGCCAGCAAGGTGGAGGTGGAGTACTGGTTTGGGCTGGTATCATCAAAGATGAGCTTGTGGGGCCTTTTCGGGTTGAGGATGGAGTCAAGCTCAACTCCCAGTCCTACTGCCAGTTTCTGGAAGACACCTTCTTCAAGCAGTGGTACAGGAAGAAGTCTGCATCCTTCAAGAAAAACATGATTTTCATGCAGGACAATGCTCCATCACACGCGTCCAAGTACTCCACAGCGTGGCTGGCAAGAAAGGGTATAAAAGAAGAAAATCTAATGACATGGCCTCCTTGTTCACCTGATCTGAACCCCATTGAGAACCTGTGGTCCATCATCAAATGTGAGATTTACAAGGAGGCAAAACAGTACACCTCTCTGAACAGTGTCTGGGAGGCTGTGGTTGCTGCTGCACACAATGTTGATGGTGAACAGATCAAAACACTGACAGAATCCATGGATGGCAGGCTTTTGAGTGTCCTTGCAAAGAAAGGTGGCTATATTGGTCACTGATTTGATTTTGAATGTCAGAAATGTATATTTGTGAATGTTGAGATGTTATATTGGTTTCACTGGTAAAAATAAATAATTTAAATGGGTATATATTTGTTTTTTGTTAAGTTGCCTAATAATTATGCACAGTAATAGTCACCTGCACACACAGATATCCCCCTAAAATAGCTATAACTAAAAACAAACTAAAAACTACTTCCAAAACTATTCAGCTTTGATATTAATGAGTTTTTTGGGTTCATTGAGAACATGGTTGTTGTTCAATAATATAATTAATCCTCAAAAATACAACTTGCCTAATAATTCTGCACTCCCTGTAATGTCAAAGATGTATTAGAATGGATTTCAATGACAAACGTGTGTTTCTTTGCAATACAGGAGTTAAATATGCCCAGTTGGCGGGGCCTTGTGAGGAGGTGGTGTGATGAAGGGCTGAACACACGTCATGGAGACATGTTAAAGAGGTGTGGTTTTTTTTGTTTTTTTTTTCTCTTTCTTCTCTCCCCCTACTATGTACAACCCCCCTCTGTTTCTTTCGGCTTTTCCCCCACTGTTTGGCTACACAGATTATGCAGCTCTCCCTACCCCAAGTGATGCATCCACACTTAGATCAGTATATACTAGCTAAGATTTAATTTATACTTGTGGAACATAGGGGGAATACATTTCCCTGTTAAGAGGAAGTCAATCTTAACTCACCTTAGAAAAAAACGTGCAGAGATTGTGTTTCTACAGGAAACGCACCTTTCAGATTCAGAACATGATAAACTACGGACTGGTTGGGTGGGGAGGGTAGAATACGCCTCATACAAAACAGCTAGCAGAGAGGTGGCTATACTTTTTGGTAAACAGTTAGAATATGAGGTTTTGGAGGTATTTAAAGACCCAGAAAGCAGATTCATTGTCGTACAGATTCGCATCTTAGAGAAAATTTACACATTATGTAACATTTATGCCCCGAACCAAAAAGACAGGAAGTTCTGGGACTCCATATTGACAACACTTACACCTTATTTAGGTACTCACATCATACTGGGAGGGGACTTTAACTTGGCCCCAAACCCTTATTGGGATAGACTTAGAGACCCCAATAGATGTACCGAAAAGAACTTACCCAAGGTATCCGATAAATTTGAGAGGGAAGTCTTTACGAGACTGGACAGTGCCCTGGATGTACTGGACATTTGGCGACAATTTAATCCTGATGGCAGAGATTATTCCTGCATGTCTCGCGCGGCACCCTCCATGTCACGTATTGACCTCTTCCTGATCTCAAACTCCTTAGTCACTCAAGTAATTGATACAAAAATCGGAGAGGTTATTGTCTCTGGCCACGCCCCCATAGCACTTTTTCTTGACGTAGTTCCTAGAGTATGTAATAGGCGTACTTTACGATTCCCAAAATATTTAGTGACGTCCCAAGAATTCCAAACCTACTTAGTGCACTGTTGGGATGATTATAGGACAAACAACATCCAACATTTAAGCACGCCAGAATTATTCTGGACGACGGCCAAAGCGGTTCTCTCGGGTAACATTATCGCGTATTTAGCCCACAGAAAAAAACAATGCATGGAACAAGTTGAACGACTGCGAAATAGATTAGCGGATACTTATCGCGATTACCGCACTATCCCCTCTAACAGTACTTATCGTAAATATGTTAATAGCAAAGCGGAATATGATGCGCTCCTTGCACATCAGGCCTCTCAGGCACTCCTGAGGACCCGAGGTAAATACTATCGATACGGGGACAAATCTGGGAAGCTCCTATCTACACTGATAAAATTGAATACCTCTTCCAAACACATTGCAGCAGTAAGGGTGGGGGGTGAAGTTCTTCGAGAGTCTAAATTAATAGCGGAAGCTTTTGCTTCCTACTACTCCTCCCTTATATACCAGTGGACTCTCCACTGGAGATGAGGTGAAGGATCGATTCTGGGAGTCTATCACACTTCCAAAAATTTCTGAAGGACAACTGGACAAATGAAATGCTCCCATAGAGAGGGAGGAAGTTGAGGGAACCATTATGACCATGTCACTGGGTAAGGCACCCGGACCTGACAGGTTGCTGATCGAATTTTACCGCTTGCTCAAACCACAGGTGGCCCCTTCTCTCATGGATCTGTTTGCCGGCTATTTTAGAGAGGAAAAGACGCCCACCCCAGAATTCTTATCAGCCTCATCACATTGATCCCGAAAGCAGGGAAAGACTCCTTGTTGCCCGAATCTTATAGGCCGATCTCTTTATTAAATTCGGACTACAAGATCCTTACCAAATTGTTTGCTGAGAGACTAAAATTTATTTTGCCTACCATCATTCACGAGGATCAGATGGGCTTCATGCATGCACACACGTCGGTCGTTAATGTACGTAAGGTTTTGCAGATAGTCCAGCACTTCTGGGCCGGGTCCCGGGAACGTGAGGTGTCGGATAGACCGGAGGCCTTCCTGCTGTCACTTGATGCTGAGAAGGCCTTTGACCGCATAGAGTGGGGTCATCTGTTCAACACCATGACTCAGGCTAATTTTTCTGGCCCCTTCCTAAGCCTTATTAAAAATCTCTACCATTCGCCCACGGCGAATGTACTAGTGAACAATGTATTCTCATCCGACTTCCAACTACACAGGGGCATGAGACAGGGTTGCCCGTTGTCACCCCTGCTTTTTAACATAGTATTGGAGCCTTTGGCTATTAAGCTTCGGCAAGACTTCTCAGACATCGACATAGCAGGAGCCCCACAAGATCTTGCACTCTACGCAGATGACATGCTTCTCTTTGTGCAAGATCCTCGGACGCACCTGCCTAGCATCATGAATAACCTTACTGACTTTGGCCTATTCTCAGGCTATAAAGTGAATGTACAAAAATCGGAAATTCTTTGGCTTAATAAATTACCTGGCTCTAATGAGAGTTACCCCTTTACGGTGGCCAGACATGATATTACATATCTTGGTATAAAAATTTCGGCTAACCCCAATAGGTTATAAACCAACAACCTAACCCCCATAAGTGCTAAATTACAAGCTCAAATAAATGGTTGGAGGTCTCTGCCATTGTCATTGTCGGGAAGGGTTGCCTTACTTAAAATGGTGGTACTTCCCCGTGTTTTGTATCCACTACTTATGCTCCCTCTGCTTATGACCAAATCTGATATTAATCTCTTAAACTCTGCAGCACTGGGTTTCATATGGCAGGGGAAAAAATCACGGATTTCGAGAAATAGGCTAAACATGAACTTCCTTAACGGGGGTCTGGCGCTCCTGGACTTTAGCCTATATAATTGGGCTGCTTTGATTCGTCTGGTAGTGGATTGGCAGGTTGGCACGTACCATTTTTGTTGGCCTAACTTGGAGCAGGCAGTGTTGGGGTATGTGTCTTTGGCTTATCTCCCGCATGTCGCAGACTCGAGGTCCCTGAAGGCCCTGGGCCTTAGTGTACTGTTCACGGACCCGTTGAAAGCGTGGCAGCTAGCCCACAAGTATCTGGGACAAACTTGTCATGCTTCGTACTACTTACCTATTGGGAAAACCCAGACTTTCTGGTGGGATCGGAGACTCTACCCTTTAAAATTTGGGAGGAAAAAGGGATGAAGTCACTTAAGCACCTCATAGACCCGCTGACTAGGGCGGTCAAGACATTTGGTGCCTTGCAAAGGGAATATGATTTACCTAGAACTCACTTTTACGCCTTTCTTCAGGTCCGTCATTACGTTGGGGCACTGGTCAGAGACAATGCAGACTTTTGGGAGGGTTCTCCCTTCCGTCTTACACAGTCACTATACTCACTGGGCAGGTTCTCACTCTCGGGAATTTACCAAACGCTTCTACAACATCACCTTACAAGCCTCCAACCGTTCATACGGGTGGGCTGAGTCAGAGAGGGGCTGGGGGAGGTCACTTGGGAGGAGATAAGGGGAAGTATGGAACAAACAAGGAAAGCGACACTGTCAGCCATATATAGGGAATCCCAAATACGCTTTTTGCATAGGGCATATTTCACACAGAGAGTATTGGCAAAATGGGTACCTACTTGCCCGAATAAATGTGCCAAGTGCGCATTAGACAACCCTAATCTTTTACACTACATATGGAGATGCCCTCCAATTAGGCAATACTGGGGCAAAATACAATTCTGGCTGAAACAAAAATTACAGATACAGCTTAACATACAACCTGAAACTATAATATTCTTGAAATGGGAAGAACGACACAAACAACATGATTCATTGCTGAGTCTAATTATATTAGTGGCCAGAAAACACATATTAAAACGCTGGATAGCGGCCATAGGCCCCTCCTTCAAGGGTTTTAAAAATCTGTTACAATCCCAAATATTCATTGAACAAATGGATGTCAGGCTAGATGTGCAGAACAGACTGGGCCTATTCCTGCGCAAGTGGCGCAGACTTATCCTTACCTTTGAGTTGGAAATACAGAGGTTAATTCTCAGACCATTTAGGGACTCTGTAATTTTTATGGAGGATACGCTAAGAGGGGATTGGGAACATCTGCTTGACTGAAAGAATATTACACCGAGCACCACGCTCTATAACCTTCCCCCCACACTTGATCGCTCCATCTCCCGCCACCGCTCTGATCTTCTTCTTTCCCCCCTCCCCCCCCCCCCCCTTCCTCCTCCCTTTTTTTTTTTCTCGCTCCTCTGCCAGGCCCCATTGCCAACGTGGGCACAGTGATCACCAGGGTTATCTTGGTAGGTAGTAGTGTAGGTTAATAAACAATAGTTAGTTAGAGTTATTAAAGTTTTGGGCACTCTTGGTTGAAGATAAAGAAAATGTTTGGAGGGGGAGACTCGCATAGAAACAGCTTCACTATTCCCATACACCACTGTTTGGAACAGGAATGCTCAATTCCAGACCATTTGTTTGACATGTATAATAGGTTTATCTATCATTCTGTATCAAAATCATCGATATAATGCTATCTGACATTTGTTACCTGTATGTTTAAATCACGCTGTATGTGCGTGCTCTGTTCTCCCTAATAAAAATGATATTTAAAAAATAAATAAATCAATATTACCTTAAGTATTTTAGCAGCTAAGAAATTGTAGTATATATATGTTGTACCTAATTGTATATTCAATAATAATGATGTACCAGTTAGAGTAAACTGAAAGGACATGTGTATGTGTATATTGTGTGTTATCATCAATTACACTATCGATGTAGATTAAGACATGAGATCATATGCAAATGATAAAGATTCCACTTGCAGTTTAAAAATACACAATCTACTTACTGATGAACATGCAAGGTTAAACCGACATTACAACAGCGGTTATATAATCGTGATTGCATATTGTGGTAACGAAGTATAGTAATAGTTGGTAGGGCTGAGAGTAAACTCAATGGATTATCTGAGGATGATAGCCATGATATCTGAATGGTAATGTGATGAATATGTGTAAGGGACAAAGTGATAAATAAAAAGTAAGTAAAAAATGTGTCGGTTATATTTATGTAAAAGCAACAAAAATAAAAAATAAATATCATAAATATAAAGTGATAAAATAGTATAGTGCAGTATAATTTGGTGTGAACTATACAATGAATAAAAGGATAATGTGTTTTCATAATCAAAATATCCAGTTAGTGAAGATAATCCATTGAGTTTACACTCAGCCCTAATAACTATTACTATACTTCTTAACCACAATATGCAATCAAGATTATATAACCGCTGTTGTAATGTTGATTAAACCTTGCATGTTCATCAGTAAGTACATTGTGTATTTTTAAACTGCAAGTGGAATCTTTATCTTTTGCATATGATCTCGTCTTAATCTACATCGATAGTGTCATTGATGATAACACACAGTATACACATGTCCTTTCAGTTTACTCTAACTGGTACATCATTGTTATTGAATATACAATTAGGTACGACATATATATACTACAATTTCTTAGCTGCTAAAATACTTAAGGCAATATTGATCTTTAGTATTTGTAAGAAGATTTAAGATTTAATCTGATGGAGTCCCATGATATATTGTTTATTTGTTATGGATAAAAAACATATTGATCATTGATTATAGTGGTGTCTGTTATTCTTTCCAGACATCTGATTATGAGGGTCTAATACTCTACATTCAGGTTTATATTCCGTCTCTTAAATAAGGTATCCCTCATATTATTGTAAATTTAATGCGTAAATTTATAAACAATGTAAACATTTTGTATTAGTATATAGTATACCACTGCTATTTAAGTTAGGAACATACGAATGAAGCTGATCACCCATATATTCTAAAACGCTAATCAGAATTGATATGCTTCTTTTTTCCATTATATTTACAACTACATTCATTACTATGGTGCAGGATACATGTCTCTATCTTTCTAGTATATCCTTGCAGCCTTTTTTCAAATGCATTAATAAAGTGAAATCATCACATGAATTAACTTCCATTTGCATTTATAAGGATACGTGTATGCTCTTATTTTATTTAACATGTGGATAATACAGAGTCTTTAAATGTACCGTCCTTTATACTTAATATGTTATATTGATAACTCATTTTTTAACTCATTAATGCAACATAGTATTCATTCATTATATGTCTCCAGAGTTAGTAACAGAATGTATACATGATCATCCAATGGTGTGAACCTGTGACACGTTACTTGAAATTGATACGCCTCTTTATGACACTGATGCGAATGTTAAGCATCATGATTTGTAGATATTTAGAATTAGCCGTTTACATCAAACATGTTGATAACATTGAGTTGTTACATTCTATACGTTTGATTGATAATTCACATATGAATTTATTAATGCAACCAAGTGTTTATTCATTATCGTTTAAGGAGTTAGTACCAGAATGTAAACACGTCACTCGAAACCAACACGCCTCTCCATGACACTGATGCTGACGTTAAACTTTATGAATTGCAGACACTTATAATTGGCTGTTCACTCTGAATGATATAGAGCAGCCAATAATATAGCAACGTTAATGCACGTTGTTCCAATTACGTTGTGAGGAGGGTCAAATGGACTCATAAATATTTTACAACAGCGGCGGCCCGCACCCCCCCTGAGGAAGCATTTTTGTGAAACACGCGTCAGGGGTCCTCTGGAGATGCTCTGTCTCTCCTTTTTTTAATCAAGCTTACCAATGTTGTAAAAATTATTCCCTATTAATTTACTCATATATTTCAGCTAGCAGTTAGCTTAAAATTATAAAGATAACTTAATAATAGCCCTCAGATTGTAAGGGCTTAGTCGATATTGATTTTTTTCTTCTGCTGGCTCGTATACCTTAACTTTATCTACAGATATTTAAATAACCATTATGGGAGGTTTATAATTTACCTTGGTTTAAGTGTTTTTAACTTGAGCTTAAGTTAGTTGTGTGCGTGAATTTTTTCTCTTTTTTAACATTTTCCAATAAAGACTTCAGTGTGAATGTATTTAATGTATTATTTATAGTGTTACCTTGACCATTCTGAACCAGCAGAGTTACTACTCCTTTCACAGATTAGAGCTACCTATACTCAATTGTATACCCTATTACAATTACTTTGTTAGTAACTTTCAAACTCTATCAAACCTATGTTCTCTTTCATCTCCTCTTTCACTGCTCTGACCAATCTATCTGTCACTACAACTCCACTCTTATATCAGTCCTTGACAACTTGACCCCTCCTACCATAGCTCAGACATCACACACTCATCCTCAGCCTTGGCATACTCCTCTGACATGCTACCTACACAGTTGTGATGACACTGCTGAGCGACAGTGGAGAAAATCCCACAACCACGATATGCTCTAAAAACTTTTAAACCTTCATGAATTACACTGCCTAGTCAACTCTTGTAGATATATGTAAGAATTCCCTTTGGTTTCTCCTTATTTACTTTAAATCAGTATATTTGAATCTTCTAATAATAAGTTATACACCATCATTAATGTTCATATTTAAAGAAAGCCTTTTTAGTTGGGGTGTATTCAAATAGTCCCTTTAAATGCCATATCAACTCAATGCCATACCTGTTGCTCATCAGTGCATGGGATGACTGTTCATGATGTTAGTACACCAAACCTTAATTTATAGTTGTGAATTAACCCTTTGAGTGCTAATGACGGCTCTGAGCCGTCACAGAGTTTCTCACTCTGGTGCTAATGACGACTCAGAGCCGTCATGAGCACTCTCCCACCTTGAGGGAGATCTGGGGGCTCCTTACTGCTCCTACCCCGGCGATCGTGCCTGTAGAGTGATAGGCATTGGTGGGGCTTCACGTGATGTGCGGTGACGTCACGCGCAATTACATGATGACGTCACAGCGCAACTTTATTTATACTTAACAATGTTAAGTATAGGAGGAGGGGGCATGCTGCTTAGAAGCCTGTATCTCAAGCATCTAAGCAGCTACAGACCCCCAAGACGCACTGTTGGAAAGCTAATTGCCTAACCTTTCCAACAGTTTAAGTATTGGGAGCCTGTAAAAAAAACCAAAAATTTTTTTTTTTTTTTTTAAAAATAAAAAAAGAAAAGAAAATATTAGCACCCAGGTGGGAAATGGCTTAGCAGCCAAAGGGTTAAAGGGAGATAATGTAAAAACACAATGCTCTAATGTGTTTTAATTATTATTGCTGTATTGCTTGCAAATCCCTATGGGGTCAATCATAATCCTTTTAGGAAAGTTTATCTAATGTTTTTTCTACAAAATTCATCATTAAAATCTATGAGGATTTTTTTTAGATGCGTTTTTCTAAAGGCTTGTTATCAGCCCCTATGTATTTGACCCCTGAAACATGGTTAATACATTTAAAGTTCTCTTCATATTGCATGCATGAGTCATAAATGTTTGATCTTCACTTCCATGTCCCTTTAATAAACATCATACTAATAACATAAGGTTTCTACAACTTTTCAAACATGTTGGGTAAGATTTCAAGTGGAGCGCTATTTTATTGCATGCACGAAAACAGGCATGTTTCCTAAAAAAATACTGCACTAGTAGGCAGTATTAAAGGGGTTAAAGATTGGCAGGTTTAGGGTGTATGAAAAAAAATGGCACTGAAAAGGTTTGGCTTCAGGAGGAGAGGGAGAGTTGAAGAACTGGAAGAAATCAGTCTGGACCAGAATGTGCGAGGAGAAGCTCCCTCCCCTTTTTATATTTATTTGGCTTGGTTTATATGTCGCAGCTTGGGTGTGAAGGGGGTGCTTGCCTATTTATGCTGGTTTGATCAGAGTTGGGATTTTTGTTACCTCCTGTTTGATTGGATGGGGAGAATGTTGTTCAATGGAGCGTACCCTTCTCAGTGAGAAGGAGGGGCACGTGTTGTGGCTGAGCAAGCACCTTGGGGTTTTAGGTAAAATCTTTAAAGGGACAGTCAAGTATAAATTAAACTTTCATTATTCAGATAGGACTTTTAATTTTAATCGACTTTCCAATTTACTTTTATCATCAAATTTGCTTTTTTCTCTTGGAATTCTTAGTTTAAACTAAACATAGGTAGGCTCATATGCTAATTTCTAAGCCTTTGAGGGCTGCCTCTTATCACATGCTTTTTAAATCTCTTTTCAACACAAAGAGACAGAAAGTACACGTGGGCCATATAGATAACACTGTGTTCAGGCACAGAAAGTTATTTAAGATCTATCACAATACAATGCTAAATTTAAGACAATAGATGATAAACAGTCACAGTCATGTGATCAGGGGGCTGGAAGAAGGTTCCTAGGTAATCACAAAGGTAAAAAGTACATTAATATAACTGTGTTGGTTATGCAAAACTGGGGAATGAGTAATAAAGGGATTATCTATCTTTTAAAACAATAACAATTCTATGGTTGACTGTCCCTTTAACTGTTTATTTGGTTATGTAAGGGTTATATTATTTATTGTGTTCAATAAAGTAAGCTGCAGCCTTTATAACCCCATGTTTGGCGTAATGTATTTATTTAAGCGGAACGTAGTGCCTAGTATGGGGGTCAAAATAAATCATCCTGAGCTAATGTAACCTCCCAAACGGAAAAACTTTCCAGTTGTAAAATTATTAATACAAGCAAGCAACAGTTTATTGTCAGATTTTGCCCTGTTTTTATTCAATACAAATGTTTTTACAGTAAGTAGCTGAGGTTTTCTTTGGTCTCTAGACAGCTTGTCAATACCTTTTGTTATGTGATGTCCTCTGTTACACTATTGTACAGTGTGAGTACAGCACAGACTGTATTTTACTGAGCGGTCCAGCAACAAATTGCAAAGCTGCCAGCAGCCCTTAGTACAAGATGTGAAACAGCTTACCCCATATCCATATAATAGAACTAGAGTGATTCACTGATGTACTGCACAGTCATTTCTCTCACTCCTTACTCATTTGTGTTTCCCTTTGTTGAATTGCCTATTTGTCAAGTTTTGTTTTTACTTGAGTCATCAAAAGTCTGGATAATTGTGATTTATTCTAACAATGTCTTTTTGCAGGTTCAGCTATTCATTGTGAGTAAAACGAACCATTGTAAAACTCTACTTTGTCAATAATATAGAGGCCATTTCCTAAACTGTGCTTGTAATCGATTTGTCTGTGACCAGAAGTAAAATGGCTATCATTGATATTCTATAGGTCTAAATGTGTCACATTCTAAACGTTTATACATAAAAAGACCAATGCATACAGCATGACAGTTTCCTAAATTTAGCTGCTTGTGCTTAATATTTGCATCACGTTCCCCACAGTGCTCTTTATGCAGTATATTCCCGAATGTTCTGCTGGGACAATAAACATATCTAGGGATGTCTGGAGGAATGAGTTCAATTTATATCTCCAATTTCAGATAACAATCATTGACTTGCAGAATACTTTTCACGGGTCTGCACACATGGTTTATCTTTTGTATTGTATTTTCAAATCTGTTTAAATAAAATGTAGGCTAGGAATAGTCAAAGCCATGAGGGGGAAATGTTTCAAGATTCTATAGGGATGAAGTTGAAGTAAATCATTATAATGCAACAGTCTTCTGATATAACTTAGATAAAAATAATATTTATATCCCATTAAAGGAACTTTGTACTGTAATTGTTTCCCCTTAGTGTGTTCCATTATGTTACCAGACTGTCCAGTACAGTTGGCATAAAAAAACAGATACCATTGTCCGCTATAGTTTCCTTCATTATCCACCCCATCCTTTCAAACAGTAGTGATCCCATTAGCCCAATACTGTATCTAGTTTGCAGTCTGCAAAGGGCATCTGCTGTTCCCACAAGAGACCGATTATAGATTAGGTCACATAAAAAATGTCTTAATCGTGTTATATTTAATGAATATCCAGGAGTAGTGGGTGCTATCAGCATGCACATTACTGCTACAATGATACATCTTAGAGAAGTATTACATGCAATCAGTGCATCAAGGGTTAATTACTGAATCAGTCATACTTATGGACTAATCAGGTTAATCAGGGGGCATGTCAATCTTGTCACTTAAAGCTAAAATTGAAACAAAGTATTTTTTTTGCTTTCTTTAAATTCCATGTTGCATTGATTTGAATATTTGTTTAGTTAAAACAAAATTAATCTATTTTTTTAATTACCAATTTGCATTACAAACACAATACATGATCGCATATTAAAATATGCGCATACATGATAGCATATTGTTATATGCGCATACATGATCGCATATTATAATATGCGATCGTGTTTGCGCAATAGTCATTTCCCCCCCCCATTTTTTTATCCATTGACTTCTATTGGGGAATACATGAATGCACACGCATTATTGTATGTTTCAATTTTTTACCGCTAGAGCAAAATACGTTGTTTTTTTTCAAACTTGTACAGTGGGGAAAAAAAGTATTTAGTCAGCCACCAATTGTGCAAGTTCTCCCACTTAAGAAGATGAGAGAGGCCTGTAATTTTCATCATAGGTATAACTCAACTATGAGAGACAAAATGTGGAAACAAATCCAGACAATCACATTGTCTGATTTGGAAAGAATTTATTTGCAAATTATGGTGGAAAATAAGTATTTGGTCAATATCAAAAGTTCATCTCAATACTTTGTTATATATCCTTTGTTGGCAATGACAGAGGTCAAACGTTTTCTGTAAGTCTTCACAAGGTTGTCACACACTGTTGCTGGTATGTTGGCCCATTTCTGCATGCAGATCTCCTCTAGAGCAGTGCTGTTTTGGGGCTGTCGCTGGCCAACACGGACTTTCAGCTCCCTCCAAAGGTTTTCTATGGGGTTGAAATCTGGAGACTGGCTAGGCCACTCCAGGACCTTGAAATGCTTCTTACGTAGCCACTCCTTCATTGCCCGGGTGGTGTGTTTGGGATCATTGTCATGCTGAAAGACCCAGCCACTTTTCATCTTCAATGCCCTTGCTGATGGAAGGAGGTTTGCACTCAATATCTCACAATACATGGCCCCATTCATTCTTTCATGTACACGGATCAGTCGTCCTGTTCCCTTTGCAGAGAAACAGCCCCAAAGCATGATGTTGCCACCCCCATGCTTCACAGTAGGTATAGTGTTCTCTCTCCTCCAAACACGACAAGTTGTGTTTCTACCAAACAGTTCTACTTTGGTTTCATCTGACCATATGACATTCTCCCAATCCGCTTCTGGATCATCCATATGCTCTCTAGCATACTTCAGATGGGCCCGGACATGTACTGGCTTAAGCAGGGGGACACGTCTGGCACTGCAGGATCTGAGTCCCTGGCGGCATAGTGTGTTACTGATGGTAGCCTTTGTTACGTTGGTCCCAGCTCTCTGCAGGTCATTCCCTAGGTCCTCCTGTGTGGTTCTGGGATGTTTGCTCACCGTTCTTGTGATCATTTTGACCCCACAGGGTGAGATCTTGTGTGGAGCCCCAGATCGAGGGAGATTATCAGTGGTCTTGTATGTCTTCCATTTTCTAATTATTGCTCCCACAGTTGATTTCTTCACACCAAGCTGCTTGCCTATTGCAGATTCAGTCTTCCCAGCCTGGTGCAGGTCTACAATTTTGTTTCTGGTGTCCTTCGACAGCTCTTTGGTCTTCACCATAGTGGAGTTTGGAGGGTAACAGTTTGAGGTTGTGGACAGGTGTCTTTTATACTGATAACAAGTTCAAACAGGTGCCATTAATACAGGTAATGAGTGGAGGACAGAGGAGTCTCTTAAATAAGAAGATACAGGTCTGTGAGAGCCAGAAATCTTGCTTGTTTGTAGGTGACCAAATACTTATTTCCCACCATAATTTGAAAATAAATTATTTCCAAATCAGACAATGTGATTGTCTGGATTTGTTTCCACATTTTGTCTCTCATAGTTGAGGTATACCTATGATTAAAATTACAGGCCTCTCTCATCTTCTTAAGTGGCAGAACTTGCACAATTGGTGGCTGACTAAATACTTTTTTCCCCCACTGTAATACAGGTGCAAAATGACTAGCGGAAACATCTTAATTCTAGCTATAGCAAAAACGCAAAATATCGCTCCGCTTGTAATCTATCCCCAAATATATTACATTCTTAAATATATTTAAGTAATAAATAATTAATTAATATATAGTTTAAAACTATGAAGAAAAATATATAAACTAAACATAGGAGTCCAATGAAATTTCTATGTATTTCTACATCAGAAGCAGAAAGCATTTAAGCCCAGTAAAAAATGTAAACTGATCCTATTGTACATCAGTTAAATTATTTGATTGTTATGTCTCTTAGCTGATACCACCAATGTAAAATTTACCTTATTTTGTAAAGCACAACAAAGGCATTGTGCAAGAAGGCCATTAATGGACCAGTAAACTTTTAATGGTGATGCACAGTTTAAATGTAATATCTAAATCCTACTAAAAAAAGGGACAATCTACTTGAAAATTGTTACTGTTTAAAAAAACACATAAATTATGCTTACCTGATAATTTCCTTTTTTTCTGATGGAAAGAGTCCACAGCTGCATTCAATACTTTTGGGAATTAAGAACCTGGCCACCAGGAGGAGGCAAAGACACCCCAGCCAAAGGCTTAAATACTCCTCCCACTCGCCTCATCCCCAGTCATTCTGTCCAGGAACAATGAACAGTAGAAGAAATAGGGTGAAAAGGTGCCAGAAGAATATAAGGACGTCCCACATAAAATTACGGGTGGGGAGCTGTGGACTCTTTCCATCAGAAGAAAAGGAAATTATCAGGTAAGCATAATTTATGTTTTTCTTCTTAAATTAACCGTCATAAAACAATTGAGCAACCTGAAAGCTGTGTCCTTAAAGGGTTAAAAGAGTCCACAGCTGCATTAATTACTTTTGAGAAACAATACCCAAGCTAAGGAGGACACTGAATGCCAAGACGGGAGGGTACAATAGGCGGCCCATACTGAGAGCACCAGGCCTGAACCTCTACCCAAATAAAAAATTCAGCTTCGTCCGAACTCGAGAAAATTTTTTAAAGGAAAAGTCCCAGAGACACTGACAGCCAGTGAAGAACCAAACTAGGGACTGCAAAAAGGATTTGACTGAGCCAACAGTCCTCCAAGAGACACTATTGCCCAAAAGATGGTCCCCCGCCACTCACCCCTCACAAATGAAGGGTAAAGCAGCCAAAAGTCCCAAGGGGAACAAGTCAAAGGAGGACAAGGAAACCGAAAGGCCCCTTAATACAAAAACAGCACCTCCAAGAGTGGGCCTAGTATACATAGACCCAAATGAACCCAAACAGGGAAGGAGGCCAAGCGTATACCAGGCATAACCCGGGATAAAACCGGGCACGGAGACCAAAAGACGTCTCACCAACATCCTGCAAGCAAGGAACGCAACTTAAGAGTCAAAATCCCCCCATGCCTGCCCTAGAATACCCAAGTATTTGACAGTGAAAGAACGTGTAACAGACCCAGGCAAAACCCCAAGTTCGAGAACACAGAGTCCCTAACAGGATGACACAGAGGAAGCTTGCAAGGAAGAAGAAAAAGCTGTCATCAAAAAACAGACCGCACAAAACAGCCCCGACAGAGGGCACGCTCCAGGCAAGCGAAACCGCCGGACCTACTAACAGGTTCCTAAAAAGTGGAACACAAAGCCTCCATCGAGGCCCCCGAGAAGGAGAGAATACCCTCAGAACCCAAAGGAAGAGGAAACTGTCTCCTGTCAAAGGAGCAAGGAGAAAGGAAAAGCAATCTCCTAGCAGACTGAGCTATCAGAATAGACTCAGCAAGCTCACACATCCCAAAGCATACTGTGACCCATACACCGCTCGGGCATCCTGACCTGCAGACCCAGCAGGGCAACCAATATAAGGGGAAAAAAATCCTGAAACTGGTACAGGACAAGCAGAAAGATGGCAGAGCCATCCCCTGAGAGTACAAGTACAACCCTACTCTGAAACTAGACGATGCCATAGACCTAAGGATCTATCAAACAGGGCCCACAGTCTGACATGGAACTAACAATGTTCCAGGTGGAACCAAGTTCACCTTCCACTTCCCGACCAGGAGAAGCCCCAAGTAAGGACTCCGTCTCCCTATGAAGAGAATATCCCCTAAAGAAAAGGGAAGAGGCCGGAAGGGCAATAACCGTCTTCAAGGACCAAAGCCACTGGCTAAATGGAAAGAAATAATCCCTTGCAAATGTCCTGTAGAGGACCTCACAAGTAGCTCGCCCAACAGAGGCACAGTCAACCCATTCGCCTGCAGAGCAGAGAATCCACGGGTACACTGGCAAACTAACAGGGGAATGCAACCCTAAGGCGCACCAGAAACTGGAATCCAGCAGCTGGGTAGAAACCCACATTCTTGAGGCGCAAGCCACCGAGCTAAGCCCAGATGACATGGGTTACTCTGTGCAGAGTCAGTGACCAAGTAGTCACAAGAAAAGAGTACACTTGAGAGCACTCTCCCCCTCATGAGTTCATAGAGGTATGGCGTGATGTGTGTGAAGAAATTGACACATTAAAAACATAAACACCATCATTTCTGCTAGCTTAATATCTGTTACTCATATAGAGTCCTGTGGGATTTAAGCTAACCCTTGCTACAATAAGGTTATTACCACTGGGCTGTGATCAAGTCAGCCTAGGGATATTAATAGTAACTACCAACCGTGATTACTATTACAACTATCAGTCCTATGAGCATTAAGCTGCTCAGCAGCACTTTCTACATCACAGAGGTAACGCACGCGAGAAAATCTGTTTCCTCCATACACTCAATATATTGATATAACTTTGCAATTTGCTATTATTGGGGAACGTTACAACCTTGAATAATAACTAAACTAAGTCAATAGACGATATACAAATATCCGCTTAAAGGGGTAGCAAGTGACTAGTATGCCCTTATAGGATGTTACACACCTACTGTATTCTTTATAATTTGACTTAGACTTGACCAAAGAGCAGTGGTTACATGCTAATAGAACTAGAATCGGAGATATCATTCAGAAAGTAATAGCACTTTATTAACCATACACAATTATTCATTGGTTAAATATAGTAAATATAGTGCTCAACCATAAGCATAACTCCTTTATTATCTGGTTCATTTCACAAATCTGAGACGCCAATCATATTGTAACAACTGACTGATCAACTACATTATCAACAAGGTCAGACTATCTCAGACCAATTATACAATACCATCTATTAGTTCTCTAGTGTTTTTAAATACACCCAGTTTTTAATGAAGTTCTATTAAAGTGTTTATGTTTTTAATGTGTCAATTTTTTCACACACATCACGCCATACCTCTATGAACTCATGAGGGGGTGAGTGCTCTCAAGTGTACTCTTTTCTTGTGACTACTTGGTCACTGACTCTGCATTGTGTTCAAGTACACAGCACCCATGGGAATCAAATAATAAATATAAGGCTATTTCTTTGATTATTACTAGCCCATCCCTCTTCACTTTAGTAGTGCCATCACACTTTCTCTCCCTTTGAAATGGGTTACTCTGTGGCAAGGAGTAATAAATACTCAGATAAACTGGGCTAACCCTGACCCGGTCCGTTAGATGGAGCAAGGACATAGCTCCAGTTCCCACTATCGTGGAACATCCCGACCAGCCCTGAGATCCAAAGCAACCAAAAACTGGGACAGGAGTGAAGCCCCAGAAGATGAAGAATCAGGAGAAAAACAGGTCCGCTACCTAATAGTTCAGGCAACTATACCCTGGAAATAAACACCCCGACTGGCCAATAAAACAGACAAAGGGAATGGAGCATATCCAGAGAATCCGGACAGCGAAGAGAACTTGAGGAAGGAACTACCCCTAGATAAAGTCCAACTCTCCAAGAAGGAAGGCTAGAAGTCAAATGAAGGGACTTCGCAAGGCTTCAGGACAACAGAAGGGATACCTCAAGTTCCAAAAACCCTACTAGAAGGGCTAGTCTCCCTATTACCTCCACACAGGCAGAGGACACAGGGGAGAGAAAGGTGCTAAAGTTTCCCAGCTTCAGGAAACCCCGAGCTAAGCAAGTCCCTACAGGGAACAACCAACGTCCGGAACACAGATCCCAAAAGGAGATCTAACCACCCGGAGACAATGGAAGAAGACCCAAATGCCTCAGAACTCAGACAGACCCTATGCGGCCCAGAGTAAGAGTCGTATCTAGATACACTAGAAATGGATTACATGCACCCCCTTAAGGTGCCAAATCTGCAACAGGTTTCAAATAGAAAACCTTCCGCATGCTGTACAGCTATCCTACAAGCTTTTGGATCAAGCCCCAATAGGACCATCCAGAAGCCTAAAACTGAAGGCCAAACCACTCAACCAGTGGTAATGGGGTGCTACGCCTGTCAGCCCTCCCCCACAAAGAGGAGGAGACTCTAGGTCTTGATGAAATCAGATGTCAGATAGAGTGATGCAGCGGAGCCCTCCCCTGCCCAGTCATGCATGACTGAAGGCTATAACTACCGAAACAATCCTTTCCCACCTCACAAACCCACAGGTCTTCTTGAATGCTTAGTTGAACATAATAAAACAATGATAACTTGAGCACTCAGTGCTACTACCGAACCAATCCAGCAGAAACCAGTCCAGCAGAAACAGCGCAACCCGAAGGTTAATGCCCAAAAGACACAGACCTACCCACAGGACCAGCCAAATGGAGCCCTATCTTTTAAAAGAAAAGAAAAAACTGGGAAAGATCTCAAACAAATGACAAACAGGAGATAACCCCTTATGTCTAATGAGGTGCACCATTTGAATGATCAGACTGAAATTCCCCATATCTGTTAACGATAGGGTCATTCAATAACTGAAAAAGAGGTCTAAGCAACACGCTAAGGCATGCAATCCTGTAACGAAAGGCACAACACTACGGAACAGTTACACCAGGGGGGAACTGTAGAGGCCCACCCCAAGGCGTAAGACCCGGGACAATAGGGCACAAGCACAATCTCAAATAAACGTCTGGACTCTGCAGATGGACCAACGCTAACATTATCTGGAAGCGAAAACGTGCTGCAACCTCCGGGGGGAACATGCTACCCCGCATGGAGGAACCATAAACTGGGTTACCCGCATGTGTAGAAGTATGAATTGGTAGGAAACTTGCCTCCTGGAGGACAGGGTCCCCAGAGGCAGATGGCTCAGCAGCCCCTGATTCGCCGAGCCCGAGGAACCAGGCACTCTAATATGGCATACAAAACAAAACTGGTCGACATCTGTCAACGAGGCCAATACGGAGTCGTCACCGAACACAAAATCTGAGTCTGAAATCAAAATAGTCTCAGTATCAGAATCCTCTGTAACTGAATCTGAAATGAGTACTGTCTCAGCATCAGAATTCTCCATAACTGGATAGAGGAAATATCAATATGGACTAAAGTATTAAAAAAAAAGGGCACCTGACACCCACAATGGCTGGGGCACTCACCACCTCTTATGACCAGACCCCTGCGGACTAGAATATTCCCTTCACCACACAGTCAGGAATGCAGAAATGGGGAAAAAACGTAACCACGCCCAAACACAAGGTGAACCGTACAGTCCAAGAAAGCGTGCCCAACCAAAAGGCTGCGTCACTTCCAAAGTCCTCAAAGTTCCAGCCACGAGTCCAAGAAGATCACAAATAAGAAGGTTGAATCACATAAAAAACATGATTATAAACCCCCCTGTTCAATAATCCCCTCAGGAGATATTAACCCTCGATTCCAAGATACTAACGGAGACTCACTGAGACCCATATGGCATATAGTTAGACCCACAAGGTGTTGTAGCCTCTCGGTAAAAACATTCCCATTACAGTACATTGATGATAAAGTAAAATAAAATAATCTTACAGGAATCTACGCCATGGAACAGGAACATGGCCTTTCAAGTGTGACGAATAGTGGCATCTCCTCCGCCATGGACTTGAGAGAAGAAAGCAGGCAGCGGAGTGAAGTTTGACAACACCGATTGCTTGAGGAGCTGTTAATATGAATCGGGATGGTGTTGCAGAGAGACTCTCCCTGCATCTCCGGACTCTAACTTTCATCCAAGCCCTCACTGAGAGACTTACAGGATTACTTATAACTCCTGTCCCATGCCGAAGAGTACTACCCTCCATAAGAGACAAAAAACAAAAATTAAAAATTCTTCTCTGCCAACCTCCTGGGACGAAAGGCAAAGAATGACTGGGGGATGATGGGAGTGGGAGGAGTATGTAAGCCTTTGGCTGGGGTGTCTTTGCCTCCTCCTGGTGGCCAGGTTCTTAATTCCCAAAAGTAATGAATGCAGCTGTGGACTCTTTCCATTTAAGAAGAAAATAGATGTTTGTTACCCATTCTCCAGTTTTGCATAACCAATAATTTTCTATTAATATACTTTTTACCTCTGTGATTACCTTGTATCTAAGCCTCTGCAGACTGCTCCCTTACCTCAGTGTGAATCAAAGAGCAAATGCGATGAGTGAAACAGACAGTAACACAGTCAATAGAGAGAGTGAGTAATGAACAATTATCACACCTGCGTTCTTCCACTGTGTTGTGGCTTACCACTTTGAGCCACAGGAGGGCTCTTGCTTTCCTTTCTATTTTGGCGACCTGTTGTCTGCACTGTCAGTATATGGCCGGGTTATAATACAATATATTTAATAATTATTCTTTAAAATAAACCCCCAATAAAATGCATATACGAAACAATTAAAATTAATGTAAATTCCTAAATTCTTTATATTAGTTAAAATGTATAGACACATTGAATTATATTTATAGGAACCAGGTTATGAATCAAAATATACACGTTTATGCTGTTATAATATGCTATATAAAGATCATAAAAATTACCTTATTCACAATAATCTCCCAAATCAGAGTTGCATTTAAATATTACAATCAGATGCCATGGTATGCTTTGTTAACTTCCAGACAAATATACTTAAGATATTTAGCCCACAAATGATTCTATACAACTCTAATTAAAACACCGGAAGTTATATATATTCTTAATGTAAACAGGCAGTTTATATGCCAATTTACCTAAGCTGAATTAAATTCTTAATTATCTACAATTAAGACAAATTCTAAAATATATTTATATGGCTACAATTATAAATTACTTGGCAAACAAAAGATTAGTTTTAAAACTACACAGGATTATGAATGCAAGCTAAAATACAAACGCCTAGATTTAGAGTTCTGCGGCCAAAGGGGTGCGTTAGCTACGCTGGCTTTTTTCTGGCCGCACCTTTTAAATACCGCTGGTATTGAGAGTTCACAGAATGGCTGCGTTAGGCTCCAAAAAAGGAGCGTAGAGCATATTTAACGCAACTTCAACTCTCGATACCAGTGGTGCTTACGGACGCGGCCAGCTTCAAAAACGTGCTCGTGCACGATTCCCCCATAGAAAACAATGGGGCTGTTTGAGCTGAAAAAAAACCTAACACCTGCAAAAAAGCCGTGTTCAGCTCCTAATGCAGCCCCATTGTTTTCTATGGGGAAACACTTCCTACGTCTGCACCTAACACTCTAACATGTACCCCGAGTCTAAACACCCCTAACCTTACACTTATTAACCCCTATTCTGCCGCCCCCGCTATCGCTGACCCCTGCATATTATTATTAACCCCTAATCTGCCTCTCCCTACACCCCCGCCACCTACATTATCCCTATGTACCCCTAATCTGCTGCCCTAACATCGCCGACCCCAATATTACATTTATTAACCTCTAATCTGCCGCCCCCAACGTCGCCTCCACCTAACTACACTTATTAACCCCTAATCTACCGACAGGACCTGAGCGCTACTATAATAAATGTATTAACCCCTAATCCGCCTCACTCCCGCCTCAATAACCCTATAATAAATAGTATTAACCCCTAATCTGCCCTCCCTAACATTGCCAACACCTAACTTCAAGTATTAACCCCTAATCTGCCGACAGGAGCTCACCGCTACTCTAATAAATTTATTAACCCCTAAAGCTAAGTCTAACTTTAACCCTAACACCCCCCTAAATTAAATATAATTTAAATCTAACGAAATAAATTAACTCTTATTAAATAAATTATTCCTATTTAAAGCTAAATACTTACCTGTAAAATAAACCCTAATATAGCTACAATATAAATTATAATTATATTATAGCTATTTTAGGATTTATATTTATTTTGGTATTTATTTTAACCAGGTACAATAGTTATTAAATAGTTAAGAACTATTTAATAGCTAAAATAGTTAAAATAATTACAAAATTACCTGTAAAATAAATCCTAACCTAAGTTACAATTAAACCTAACACTACACTATCAATAAATAAATTAAATAAAATACCTACAATTATCTACAATTAAACCTAACACTACACTATCAATAAATAAATTAAATACAATTCCTACAAATAAATACAATTAAATAAACTAACTAAAGTACAAAAAATAAAAAAGAACTAAGTTACAAAAAATAAAAAAATATTTACAAACATTAGAAAAAAATTACAGCAATTTTAAACTAATTACACCTACTCTAAGCCCCCTAATAAAATAACAAAGACCCCCAAAATAAAAAAATGCCCTACCCTATTCTAAATTACAAAAGTTCAAAGCTCTTTTACCTTACCAGCCCTGAACAGGGCCCTTTGCTGGGCATGCCCCAAAGAATTCAGCTCTTTTGCATGTAAAAAAAAACATACAATACCCCCCCAACATTGCAACCCACCACCCACATACCCCTAATCTAACCCAAACCCCCCATAAATAAACCTAACACTAAGCCCCTGAAGATCTTCCTACCTTGTCTTCACCATGCCAGGTTCACCGATCGATCCAGAAGAGCCTCCAATGTCTTGATCCAAGCCCAAGCGGGGGGCTGAAGAGTGACGTCCATCCTCCGGCTGAAGTCTTGATCCAAGCGGGCAGAAGAGGACATCCAGACCGGCAACCATCTTCATCCAAGCCGCATCTTCTATGTTTTTCAATCCGATGACTACCGGCTGATCTTCAAGACCTCCATCGCGGATCCATCCTTCTTCTCCGACGACTTCCCGACGAATGACGGTTCCTTTAAGGGACGTCATCCAAGATGGTGTCCCTCGAATTCCGATTGGCTGATAGGATTCTATCAGCCAATCGGAATTAAGGTAGGAAAATTCTGATTGGCTGATGGAATCAGCCAATCAGAATCAAGTTCAATCCGATTGGCTGATTCAATCAGCCAATCAGATTGAGCTCGCATTCTATTGGCTGTTCCGATCAGCCAATAGAATGCAAGCTCAATCTGATTGGCTGATCGGATCAGCCAATCGGATTGAACTTGATTCTGATTGGCTGATTCCATCAGCCAATCAGAATTTTCCTACCTTAATTCCGATTGGCTGATAGAATCCTATCAGCCAATCGGAATTCGAGGGACGCCATCTTGGATGACGTCTCTTAAAGGAACTGTCATTCGTCGGGAACTCGTCGGAGAAGAAGGATGGATCCGCAATGGAGGTCTTGAAGATCAGCCGGTGATCATCGGATTGAAGAACATAGAAGATGCGGCTTGGATGAAGATGTTTGCCGGTCCGGATGTCCTCTTCTGCCCGCTTGGATCAAGACTTCAGCCGGAGGATGGACGTTACTCTTCAGCCCCCCGCTTGGGCTTGGATCAAGGCATCGGAGGCTCTTCTGGATCGATCGGTGAACCTGGCATGGTGAAGACAAGGTAGGAAGACCTTCAGGGGCTTAGTGTTAGGTTTATTTAAGGGGAGTTTGGGTTAGATTAGGGGTATGTGGGTGGTGGGTTGTAATGTTGGGGGGGGAGTATTGTATGTTTTTTTTTTACAGGCAAAAGAGCTGAATTCTTTGGGGCATGCCCCGCAAAGGGCCCTGTTCAGGTCTGGTAAGGTAAAAGAGCTTTGAACTTTTGTAATTTAGAATAGGGAAGGGCATTTTTTTTATTTTGGGGGTCTTTGTTATTTTATTAGGGGGCTTAGAGTAGGTGTAATTAGTTTAAAATTGTTGTAATTTTTTTCTAATGTTTGTAAATATTTTTTTATTTTTTGTAACTTAGTTCTTTTTTATTTTTTGTACTTTAGTTAGTTTATTTCATTGTATTTATTTGTAGGAATTGTATTTAATTTATTTATTGATAGTGTAGTGTTAGGTTTAATTGTAGGTAATTGTAGGTATTTTATTTAATTTATTTATTGATAGTGTAGTGTTAGGTTTAATTGTAACTTAGGTTAGGATTTATTTTACAGGTAATTTTGTAATTATTTTAACTATTTTAGCTATTAAATAGTTCTTAACTATTTAATAGCTATTGTACCTGGTTAAAATAAATACAAAGTTGCCTGTAAAATAAATATAAATCCTAAAATAGCTATAATATAATTATAATTTATATTGTAGCTATATTAGGGTTTATTTTACAGGTAAGTATTTAGCTTTAAATAGGAATAATTTATTTAATAAGAGTTAATTTATTTTGTTAGATTTAAATTATATTTAATTTAGGGGGGTGTTAGTGTTAGGGTTAGACTTAGCTTTAGGGGTTAATCCATTTATTACAGTAGCGGCGAGATTCGGTCGGCAGATTAGGGGTTAATAATTGAAGTTAGGTGTCGGCGATGTTAGGGAGGGCAGATTAGGGGTTAATACTATTTATTATAGGGTTATTGAGGCGGGAGTGAGGCGGATTAGGGGTTAATAACTTTATTATAGTAGCGGTGAGATCCGCTCGGCAGATTAGGGGTTAATAAGTGTAGGCAGGTGGAGGCGACGTTGAGGGGGGCAGATTAGGGGTTAATAAATATAATATAGGGGTCGGCGGTGTTAGGGGCAGCAGATTAGGGGTACATAGCTATAATGTAGGTGGCGGCGCTTTGCGGTCGGCAGATTAGGGGTTAATTATTGTAGGTAGCTGGCGGCGACGTTGTGGGGGGCACATTAGGGGTTAATAAATATAATATAGGGGTCGGCGGTGTTAGGGGCAGCAGATTAGGGGTACATAAGTATAATGTAGGTGGCGGTCGGCAGATTAGGGTTTAAAAAAATGTAATCGAGTAGCGGCGATGTGGGGGGACCTCAGTTTAGGGGTACATAGGTAGTTTATGGATGTTAGTGTACTTTAGAGCACAGTAGTTAAGAGCTTTATAAACCGGCGTTAGCCCATAAAGCTCTTAACTACTGACTTTTTTCTGCGGCTGGAATTTTGTCGTTAGATTTCTAACGCTCACTTCAGCCACGACTCTAAATACCGGAGTTAGAAAGATCCCATTGAAAAGATAGGATACGCAATTGACGTAAGGGGATCTGCGGTATGGAAAAGTCGCGGCTGGAAAGTGAGCGTTAGACCCTTTCCTGACTGACTCCAAATACCGGCGGTAGCCTAAAACCAGCGTTAGGAGCCTCCAACGCTGGTTTTGACGGCTACCGCCAAACTCTAAATCTAGGCCAAAGTGTCCTTTTAAAATTACTAACTGCAATTTAGTTATAGATACCAAATTTTGATATAATTTTTTTTATATAAATATTAAAAATATAGAACAGTCATACATCACCAAATAAGCAAATCAATTTTTCCAGGGTTCCTCTGATAAATCCAATTTCACCTCATAAATTAAAAGAGGTAATTTTTGCAAGATGGATAAAAATTAGGCCCAGGTTGCTTTATAATATACTGGATCCCAAAACAGCAGTTTGTCAGTCAAAAATTCAGATGCAGCAGCCCTTTTTTTTCTCTCTTTCCTGGGGTTATATCATGCGATATAATCCCACCCCTTTTTATTCTAATCATTAGTGATTATTTGGAAATGCCCCACGGTGCTTGTCTCTGATATATATATATATATATTTATACAGTCTGAGAATCAATTATACTTGAAATTTAAATACAAGTTGTATTTTAGAAATGAATTTAACAGTTACAGTGCAATATATGTTTCTGCTTAGCTAATCTTTATCTAGACGTAACGTCTAGAATTTGTGGATTCAACACGGCAGGGGCAATCAACTCTTGCATACACTTAGGCCATGTCTGTTTATTTACAGGGGTCTGATAAATTTATTACCCATCATGGGCAGGAAATCAACTTCAAACAGAGCAGCCACATGGTGACATCTCTTTAAAATATAAAACACAGACAAGGTGGTCTCCTTGCAAAAATCCTCACTTTATTATTACAAAAGGAACAGGAACAAACAAAGTCACAACGTTTCGGGGCTGTGCCCCTTAATCATGTGATAGAGACAATCATTACACACCTGCATTTTATAGGCAAATACCTGGGAGTTTAACCCTTACATTCTCAAAACCACAAATTGTATGAACATAGCGCCCTCTTGTGTACCAATTGGTATGAAAGGAAAAGAATGAAAAACAACTAACTAGAGGCCTCAAGTACCTGAAATATACTAAATTTATATACTTAAAGGGACACTGTACCCAAAAAATGTCTTTCGATATTCAGATTGAGCATGAGATTTTAAGCAACTTTCTAATTTACTCCTATTATCAAATTGTCTTCATTCTCTTGGTATCTTTATTTGAAATGCAAGAATGTAAGTTTAGATGCCGGCCCATTTTTGGTGAACAACCTGGGTTGTCCTTGCTGATTGGTGGATAAATTCATCCACCAATAAAAAAGTGCTGTCCAGCGTACTGAAACAAAAAAAAAAGCCTTCTTTTTCAAATAATGATAGCAAGAGAACGAATAAAATTTGATAATAGGAGTAAATTAGAAAGTTGCTTAAAATTGCATGCTCTTTCTGAATTACAAAAGAAAACATTTGGGTACAGTGTCCCTTTAATATTGAATTAATCATGTATATTGCAGTGTTGTAGACAAAATCAACATTGGTGAATTTACATAAATTGATGTTATAAATAATGGCTCATTACTACAGCTGATAACATGAATAACCAACAATGTAGGCAAAAAGCAGACAAAAAAATAGACAAAAAAATAATAATACTTATATGGCTTCAAATACAGCAACTTCAGATTCCCCATCCAAAAGTCAGATGAAAAATTGATCATAAGAATCTAAAATACAAAAAAGCAGCAATTAAGTTACATAAAATGATGTACAGTAACAACTTAAAAAGTAACAACTTGAAAAGTAACTTAATAAAATGGAGTCCAATCAATCTCCCTATTCATTCCCTTATGTTCCAGGGTATCAAGCTTAAAAATCCAAAACGTTTCACGCTCTTTGAGCAATAGCTCTCTATTACCACCACGCCTGGGGGTGCGGATTTGCTCGATAACCTGGAACCTAAGTTGATTAACCTGATGCCCCGCAGATAGAAAATGATGGGCCACAGGGGCAGATTGGACCTTACACCTAATGTTGCTTTTGTGTTCCGTGATACGATCCCCTATGCGTCTAGTGGACTCCCCCACATAGACACGCCCACAGGGGCATTTGATGAGATAAACAACAAATTTTGTGTTGCAGGTGAAAAAATCTCTATACATGAATTTGTAACCAGTATGCGGGTGAAGAAAATGGGGACTTTTAATGATGGACCCACAATTACTACAGCCTAGGCACGGAAAGCAACCTAGGTTTTTCTTAGTGATGTAGCTCTGCCTTAATGTTTTACTAGGGCCCCAATCAGCTTGAACTAATGTATCACGTAAATTCTTAGACCTCTTATAGGCGGGTATGGGGAATTGCTGAAATTCTTTTATTTCTGTATTGCATCTCTGTAAAATGCCCCAATGGTGGCGGATAATTTTTGTAATTAAATTACTTTGTCTGCAATATTCAGAAACAAATGTCATTCTGCATTGATCAGTTTTAGGAGGTTTTGGTTTTAAAAGGTCCTGTCTCTGCAAAGGTAGAACATCTTTAATGGTTTTAGTAATCAAATCTGAGGGGTAACCACGTTTCAAAAACTTATCACCCATTTCTGTTAATCTCAATTTAGAGACATCATCATTACCCATGATTCTCTTAACTCGTAGCATTTGGCTCCATGGTAAAGATTTAACAAGAGATGGGTGATGTGCACTATTAAATCTCAAGAGGCTATTACGGTCAGTCTTTTTCGTGTAAATGTCAGTAAGAAAGCTATTTCCATTTTTTAACACTGACACGTCCAAGAAGTCAATTTTGGTTTCACTACTGACTAAAGTGAGCGTAATATTAGTAGTAGAGGAATTAAGATCAGCAACAAAAGACTCCAGGGCCCCAACGTCGCCCAGCCAGATACCAAAAATATCATCAATGTAGCGCCACCAGGTGGCGCCACATTGATGAAAAAGTGGGTGTTCAAATACAAATTTTTCCTCATAGGAATTCATATAAATATTGGCATAATTAGGGGCGACGTTGGAGCCCATAGCAGTACCCTGTAATTGGAGAAAAAAAAGAGTCTTCAAATAAAAAATAGTTGTTATATAAAATAACCTCCAATAGCTGTAAAAGAAAGTCAATCCTGTCAGATGAATAGACACCTCTACACTGTAAAGCATTCCTGACTGCTCCTATGCCACTTGCGTGAGGTATGGAGGTGTAAAGACTACCTACATCTAAGCTGAACAGAATAAATTTGTCCGTCTGCAATTGTAAATTGTCTAATTTGACCAAAAAATCATTGGTGTCTTTTATGAAAGAACATGACTGCTCCATCAGGGGTCTGAGTACTTTATCAAAATATATAGCTATATTTGAAAACACCGAATTGGTGCCAGCAACAATTGGTCTCCCTGGCGGGGCAGTCATGGACTTATGCACCTTTGACAAAACATATAGAACAGGGGTAATAGGATCTTTCACCTGCAGAAAGTTGCTAGTTTTAGAATCAATAAGCCCATTTAACAGGGCAATTTTGACAATAGATTGAATTTCTTTGCTGATAAGGGCTAGGGGATTACCTGACATTTTGCTATATACCTGTGTATCACTCAATTGGGAACAGATCTCCTTTCTGTAATCACATTTATTAAGCAAAACAGTGGCCCCGCCCTTATCAGCTTGTTTCAGGATAAGATTGTTGTTATCTTTAAGACTTTTAAGTGCACTCCTATCAGCAGTGCTAAAATTACTCATACCTTTAAATTTGGTGGATTTCTTTGTATTGATTGATTGCATTTTGTCAAAATCAGCCAAAACTAATTTTTCAAAAGTTTCAACACTATGATTAGTGCTGTATGGTGTGAAACTACTCTTATTACGTAGCCCAAGATGCTTAATGTTCAATAAATTTGCATTAACAGACTTATTAACATTGTCCTTGGACCGAAGTGTAACAGCAGGTTCGATCTTAGTAATATTACTGTTATGCCAAACTTTAAGTCTAACATTTCTAAAGAATCGTTGAAGATCTGTCCTTAGATTAAAAAAATTACAGTCCGTTAATGGACAAAATGATAACCCCCTTTGTAGAACAGCCCTTTCACCTGAACTTAGGGGATAGTCCGAGATGTTAATGACTATATCTTCTTCTTTGAACGAGTTGCTCGCTTTAGATGTGTCCCTGCTTGCTTCTGTTGAGCCGTGGACTGGGGCATCTTGCCTGGGCCGGTGATGTTTACAGCCACCCCGCCGCCTGGACCGCCTTCCCCTTCGCTGTGAGAAAAATCCGCCGAGTCTGAACTGGTGTTCGATGATTCTGTGTGCCGCTGTTGACGTCTGCGTCGCCTGAAACCGGAACTGGTCTGACGCTCCTTCCCCTGTGGATCATAGACCCAACGGTAGACTATTTTATTAAGTTACTTTTCAAGTTGTTACTTTTTAAGTTGTCACTGTACATCATTTTATGTAACTTAATTGCTGCTTTTTTGTATTTTAGATTCTTATGATCAATTTTTCATCTGACTTTTGGATGGGGAATCTGAAGTTGCTGTATTTGAAGCCATATAAGTATTATTATTTTTATGTCTATTTTTTTGTCTGCTTTTTGCCTACATTGTTGGTTATTTATGTTATCAGCTGTAGTAATGAGCCATTATTTATAATATCAATTTATGTAAATTCACCAATGTTGATTTTGTCTACAACACTGCAATATACATGATTAATTCAATATTAAGTATATAAATTTGAGTATATTTCAGGTACTTGAGGCCTCTAGTTAGTTGTTTTTAATTCTTTCCTTTCACACCAATTGGTACACAAGAGGGCGCTATGTTCATACAATTTGTGGTTTTGAGAATGTAAGGGTTAAACTCCCAGGTATTTGCCTATAAAATGCAGGTGTGTAATGATTGTCTCTATCACATGATTAAGGGGCACAGCCCCGAAACATTGTGACTTTGTTTGTTCCTGTTCCTTTTGTAATAATAAAGTGAGGATTTTTGCAAGGAGACCACCTTGTCTGTGTTTTATATTGCTGTTTGCAAGTTGGCAGTTACTTGCATCTGGTCTCCTGCCTCCTGGGTTTCTGTGCTGGATACTACCATGCTTTTTTTTATCTCTTTAAAATAACTGCCTGATCTTTGAATTGACTGCCTGAACTTATTAGACCAAATGTTTCAGAGCAAGAAGCGGGTGGTGTCTTATAGGAACTTTAATTTCACACCTTAGGCAGGAAACCTTTGAAAGCAATTCCCTTGTTCTTGAAATCTGTGTTCCAGAACAAGAGGGGGTTGTTTAACAGACAGTTTCACAAATAAAATGAGTTCTTGGTCTTATCATAAATCTATGTGTAGATAAATATATATATTATTTAATAATACTCAGATATCCTGACAGCACTGGCTGGCTCGCCCTGCTGGCCAACTGCAGATAGTTACCTAATCAGCTTTAAGGCGGCTTTGCTTTCATCTCCTTACCCTGACATTAAAGGGACACTCAGGTTAAATTAAATTTTCATGATTCAGATACAGCATGTAATTTTAAACAACTTTCCAATTTACTTCCATTAAAAAAAATGTGCAATCTTTTATATTTACAATTTTTGAGTCACCAGATCCTACTGAGCATGTGCAAGAATTCACAAACTATACGTATATGCATTTGTGATTGGCTGATTGCTATCACATGGTACAAGGGGAGTGGAAATAGACATAACTTTGAAATTTGTTATAAAAAATCAGGAGTGACGTGCGGTGAGGTTAAAGGCAGGAGACCTTGTCTGCGTTTACACAGTAATACATTATAATAAATACTGAGTTAAAGTGGGTAAAAGCCAATTAGTATATTTAAAAAATTAAATAAAAAACACTTTTTTTGTGGGGAAAAATAAATACTGCAAAGTCCAAATCAAATACTACACTGGTAATCAACTTTAGTATCTGCAAGTCGCTTCTACCTAATGTTCAATGCTTCTCCTCACCACCACCCCATATAATTTGGACTTCGATGGCTCTGACAAATAGCTGCAGTACATTTAACAAGCTGAATCAATATGTATAGGCTGTGGACTCACTCTCGTGGTTCAGAAATCTCCCATTCAAAATGCTCAGTCTCTTGTAATGGGCAACGCATGTGAGTTACTTGTTGTTGAAAAAGAAATCCGGATCTGCATAATGGCTACCATTATTTGCTGTTCTGCGTAAAGTGATGAGCGCATAATACTCATAAACAGGTAGCAAAAGAGCAGGGCACACACTTAAGGGGTATGTAAATAGCTTTCAGTGACAGGCTTTGCATAAAGGTCCTCACAGAGGGATAGTACAGGAGTCAGCTTTCAATTCAAATTCTCGTGAAATATATTAAAAAGGTGAGGATTCATGACGGAAACATATCTTTTTAATATTAATGAAATAATCCTTTCCACCAACATTTTATTTTGCTATCTGCCCCTTTAAATATTTAAAACTTGGTTATTAAAGGGACAGCTGCTGTTATCTTAGTGCCCTGGAGCAACATACTAAGGCTTCTATTTTCAGCCAAAAGTTTCTATGTGCACGAGACAGCTGAAATGGGAGGGTTAAAGATTTTATTCGGCATCACAGGAGAGGCTTTCAAGAAGTGAAAAAAAGAAATGAAAACACATGCAGCAAGAAAATGAGATTAATAAACAAACAATGACATCTACTAAACAAAGGTAGGTAAACCTATTACTAAAAATTATCTTTCACTGTGCCTTTTGTGAGAACTTTTACTGTGAGCATGCATGCAAAGCTTACTTAAAGGTACAGTCTAGTCAAAACTAGATAATAAAAAATGCACTTTAAGACAACTTTCCCATTTACTTTTATCATCAAATTTGCTTTGTTCAATTGGTATTCTCTGTTGAAAGCTAAACCTAGGTAGACTCATATGCTAATTTCTAAACCATTGAACCGCCTCTTATCTTTTTTACAGTTAGACACTGCTAGTTCATGTGTGTCATATAGATAGCATTGTGCTAACTCCTGTGTAGTTATTTATGAGTCAGTGCTGATTGGCTAAAATACAAGTCTGTCAAAAGAACTGAAATAAGGGGGCAGTCTACAGAGGCTTAGATACAAGATAATCACAGAGGTAAAAAGTATATTAATATAACTGAGATAAGGGGCAGTCTGCAGAGGCTTAGATACAAGGTAATCACAGAGGTAAAAAGTATATTAATATAACTGTGTTGGTTGTGCAAAACTGGGGAATGGGTAATAAAGGGATTATCTATCTTTTAAAACAATACAAATTCTGGAGTAGTTTGTCCCTTTAAGTACACAAAAAACAGTGTAAATGTGAAGCATACTTAAGTACACTGCATGTGCTCAGAGCTGGTATTGCATGGGAAATGACTCAGCATGTGATACTCAGATACACTTTTTAAAATTAGTTTTTATGCTCCTATTAGGAAAGGTAAATTTAAACAGTGATTTATTTTTTCTAGAGCATTTTTGCTAATGCATGTGTATTGGAAAAATGATTCTATTCAAAATAGAAATTTGATGCACATTTTGCTGGAATGTCCCTTTAAGATGGCTAACTTGTATTTTAAATTCTGACTCTAAAGCTAAATAATACATAGTTTTATAGCAAGGCATTGTATATTTGTTGTGTTCTGGAATAAATTAAAGTTCATGTGTCACCCATACTACTAGCTTTTAACTACAGTTTACATTAGACTGTGTTTAGTATATAATATTGTGTGCAGTGTGGTCTTACCACCACAGAGGGCGCTGCGGCATTTGAGTGCACTCACTGTGTCACTACCATGAACTTTCTGTGTGCTCTGTGCTGCAGACAAGTGAAGCCACTGCAGTGCACTCAGGTAAGATCAACCATTAGATTAAGTATATATATATAAAAAAAAAAGTATATCACTAGCTGCACACACACATGTTGTGTATGATTTGTTTAGCAGCATTAGTAAGCCACCTGCTACTGCATTACACAGAACATACTTACAAACACAACTATCTCACTAGCTCTGCACACATGTGTAACATATAATTATACACTAATGATTTGCTTAGCAGCATTAGTAAGTCACCAGCTATACTGCATTACACAGAACATACAAACACAACTAGATTTAAATGTTAAAGGGATAATCCAAATACAATTGAAATGTGTATCTTTATTTTTCTGTTTGAAACGAGCATTTTTGTAATTAGAAAACTTTTTTAGTAAAATCTATCACTGTTTTATACAAGAGATGTTACTGTAAGTGTATGAAATATACAGACATTAGCAAACAAACTGCATCTGCTTGTGACTTTCTGATATAAGCTAGAAGCTGTATTTTATGAATTGCTTTGATGCTGTTCAGAAGCCTGGCAGGGGTTAATATTTTGTGTTGTTTTTGGTGTGGGTTACAGTATTTGTGCAGTTTAAAATAACTATGTCCTGCTATGTAGATGCTGAAGGGTTAATAATGTAACCCTTGCTTGTTTAATTTGGCCCTACATTGAAAAAGTATTATTCATATGCAAGTGAGCTGTTAGGGTGTTTTATTTAACATGCATTAAAAAATACAGTAAATATTTTAAGGTAATTAGTGATTTTAATCTAATTTTCTTGCTGCAAATGTTTTAATTTACTTTTTGAAATGATTCTACTGTGATCAAAATCTATAATGTAAATTAAAAGACTTGCAGCAAGAAACAGAGATTAAATCCCTATTCCCTAAAAAATAATCCTTGTTAACAGTCCCTTTAATATCAGTTGCCAATTATTTTGATCTAGGGCAGTGGTTTTCAAACCTGTCCCCAGGCCTCCCCTTACCTTGGATGAGAGCAGGTAAATAACCATCAGCCAGATTACGAGTTTTGCGTTATGAGCGGCTCGCTACTAACTTGCAAGTTATTTCCACCGCTCACCTTTAATAGCGCTGCTGTTTGCAAAAACCCGGCCGTTAGCAGGCAATATGGCAGCGTTGAGCTTCATACCGCACACAAATACCAGAGCTGCTTTGAGCTGGTTTTACGTGCTCGTGCACTATTTCCCCAGAGACATCAATGGGGAGAGCCGGCTTAAAAAAAGCCTAACACCTGCAATAAAGGAGCGTAAAGCTCCGTAACGCAGCCCCATTGATTCCTATGGGGAAAGAGAATTTATGTTTACACCTAACACCCTAACATAAACCCCGAGTCTAAACACCCCTAATCTTTTGCCCCCGACATCGCCCACACCTACATTACAATTTGTAACCCCTAATCTGCCGCCCCCAATGTTGCTGCCACCTACCTACACTTATTAACCCCTAATCTGCCGCCCCCAACGTCGCCGCCCCCTACATAAATGTATTAACCCCTAATCTGCCACCCCCAATGTCACCGTCACTATACTAAAGTTATTAACCCCTAAACCTCTGGCCTCCCACATCACGAATACTAAATAAATATATTAACCCCTAAACCTAAGTCTAACCCTAACACTCCTAACTTTAATATAATTAAAATAAATCTAAATAAAAATTACTATCATTAACTAAATAATACCTATTTAAAACTAAATACTTACCTATAAAATAAACCCTAAGCTTGCTACAATATAACTAATAGTTACATTGTAGCTAGCTTAGGTTTTATTTTTATTTAACAGCTAAGTTTGTATTTATTTTAACTAGGTAGACTAGTTAGTAAATAGTTATTAACTATTTACTAACTATCTAGTTAAAATAAATAAAAAAATAATTTACCTGTAAAATAAAGCTTAACCTGCCTCACACTAACACTTAACATTACACTAAAATTAAATAAATTACATTAATTAAATACAATTAACTAAATTACAAAAAAAATAAACACTAAATTACACAAAATAAAAAAATAAATGATCAAATATTTAAACTAATTACACCTAATCTAATAGCCCTATCAAAACAAAAAAGCCCCCCTCCCAAATAAAAAAAAACCCTAGCCTAAACTAAACTGCCAATAGCCCTTAAAAGGGCCTTTTGCGGGACATTGCCCCAAATAAATCAGCTCTTTTGCCTGTAATAAAAAAATAAAATACAAACAACTTCTATGGAAGTCCCATTGAAAAATGACTTTTTGAAAGGTGTTGTAGTTACGTTGTGTGAAGGCCAAAAAAGTGTGCGGTACAGCTGTACTTACAAGACTCGTAATAGCAGCACTAGTGAAAAAGCAGCGTTATACTCATAACGCAAAACTCGTAATCTAGCCGAAAGTCTAATAAAAAATTATTTAAAAAAAAATATTGCACAAAAAACCTTTTAAGGGTTTAAAAGATATGAGATCTTGGGTGCTAGAAAAAAAGGCAGGCAAATGGCTTTGACATTGAGACACATACATTGCTAAAGATGTTTTTGTATGTATGTATGTATATATATATATATATATATATATATATACATATATATTAATGTATTTATATGTGTATATATGTATTTACAGTCATATATACACATATAAAAACATTAAAGTGACAGGCCTCGAATTTCCTGCAAGGCTATTGGCTAAGAGGTGGAAACGTCACCTCAGTCAAATACCGTTCTGCCGTAGGTTGCCTTAGCAGCTCAGTGCGGCAAACGCTGCAAACAAAAAAAGGAGCTTTCAGCATGAAGTATTTTATACGTCATGAATGAAAGTCCCCTTTATTTGTTCCAATGGTAAATCCTAGCGTTTCACAAACGCTAGGATTTACCATCACTTTAATATATATGTACACACATATAGACATATATGCTTTAAAGGGGCATAACACACATTGAGATCACAATATAAAATGTTTAGTTATGCAACTTTGCAATATACTTTTTATTTTGCACCATTTACTGTAATTTAAAGGGGCATGAAACCCAAGGTTTTTCTGTCTTTCATGATTCAGTATAGAGCATTAAATTTTAAGCCTTTGAGTGCTAAGCACTTTCCCACCTTGGTGCTAAGCTTTTTTAGTTGTTTTTTTTTTGTTTTATATTTTTTTAAATATATATTTATTTTTTTAGGTTTTTTTTCTGATCCCCAAGACTTACACTGTTGGAAAGGTTAGACGATTACCTTTCCAACAGTGGGTCTTGGGGATCTGTAGCTACTTAGATGCCTGAGATACAGGCTTCTAAGCAGCATGCCCCCTGCTTCGATATTTAACATTGTTAATGTTAAATAAAGTTGCGCGGTGACGTCATCAAGTCATTGCGTGTGACATCACCGTGCATAACGTGAAGCCCCGGTGATGCCTGTCACTATTCAGGCCCAATCGCCAGGGTAGGAGCGGGTGGGAGCCCCCAGATCTCCCTCAAGGTGGGAGAGTGCTAGCGACGGCTCTGAGCCGTCGTTAGCACCAGAGTGGGAAACCCTGTGACAGCTCAGAGCCGTTGTTAGCACTCAAGGGGCTAAACAATTTCTCTTGTTCATGACACGATGAGTCCACAGATCATCTTACTTACTAATGGATATTCACCTCCTGGTCAGCAGGAGGCGGCAAAGAGCACCACAGCAAAGCTGTTAAATAGCTCCTCCCTTCCCTCCCACTCCAGTCATTCTCTTTGCCTACGTTAGTGCTAGGAAGTGGTAAAGTGAGTTGTTCGATAAAATTCTTAAATCAAGAGTTTATTATTTTTAAATTAGTGCAAGATTGTGCTGCTTTGTCCTAGAGTGTAGCCGTAGTCCATATCAGTCTCTTCAGTAGAGCAGTGGTGGCTTTAGAGCAATGGGAACTTGTGGGACATAATTCTCACTGCGCCTCCCATGTAATTTACTCAGACTTTTATTTCTCCAAAGGTCGATGTGAGGGATAGAACCTCTCAAGCCTGTGAGCTGCCTTGCTGTCAGGCAGATACGAGGTAAGTGCTGCTTTTTTATTCTGGGGCCAAGGAAACAAAGCATCTCAGAGATAAAGGTGTGAACATTTATTGGAAAAATTAACATATAAGGCTCATACAGGAAGGGGCGCTTTATGTTTGGGGACTACAGACTCTCCTAGACTGGAGAGGATTTTAGACAGCCATATCTGCAGGCACTGGGGCTGGGAGTAAAGCTTTTTCATTTGCTCTGGTGGTTTGTGTCTCCCGACGGCTTTACTTAACAAACAGGCCGATCGGGAGATGAGGTGCATATAGTAACGCCCACGATGGGCTTCAGTTCAGTAGCGTGTCACTAGAAATGCATGGTTTCCAGTAAAACAGGTTTTTCTAGCATTATCCGTTGGCACTATTCTTATTGCTGAGGTCTGGATCGTTCCTGCACCACAAGAAAAGGGAAATTGACTCCTGTTTAGCAGTCAGGTAGGCACCTCAGCAGGGTTACTGAGGTGTAAAGATGTCTGTAGTGTTCAAATTGTGATATTTTCATAATTGACATAGTTGGGTAAAAAAGTTACCTGTTTAAATTTAAAGACACAGTAATGTTTTTTCATTACAAAAATTTAAATTCATTTTTTATTTATTAATTTACTCATTGTGAACAGTATGGACCAAGGAGACTTGCAAGATGTCACTTGCTCCTTGTGTTTTGATGCAAATGTGGAACCACCTATCCCTTTCTGTCCCTCATGTATTGAGAGGACTTTTTAAATTATACAGAAAATATTTTTTCTGAGCAAAATATTTCTAAAGCCGATACTGTCCAATAGTCTTATGACAAGGTTCAAAATATGCCGCAGCTTTCTCCCCAAGCGTCCCAAATTTTACCTCCCTTACAAGCAGTGCCCTGCCCTTCTGCTCTAGCTCCCGCTGGAGTTACCTTAAAAGACATAGCTTCTCTCATGATGCGTTATCTGCTTTTCCAATGTTGCAGGGAAAGCGTAAAAAGGAAAATCAGACATTTAGTAAGCGAGGTTTCTGATGCAATTGTTGCAATTTCGGAGGTGCCCTCCCAGAATACCGAAGAGGAGGATACCCCTGTAGCATCTGAAGGAGAAATTTCAGATTCAGAAAGTGTAATTCCTCTGGCTGATTCTGAGGTTGTATCTTTTAGGTTTAACCTAGAACACCTCCGTCTGTTACTTAGGGAGGTTTTAGTTACTTTGGACGACAGTGACTCCACGGTAGTGGTTGTTCCTAAGAAGTCTAGTTAGCTGAACAAATATTTCGAGGTTGCTTCCTCGACAAACGTGTTTCCAGTCCCTGACCGAGCTTATGAAATAATTGCTAAGGAATGGGAGAGACCGGGCATACCTTTTTCTCCCTCTCCTATTTTTAAGAAGATGTTTCCAATAGCCGACTCTAACAACGAGGCTTGGCAAACAGTGCCTAAGGTGGAAGGGGCCATTTCTACCTTAGCTAAGAGAACTACTATTCCCATAGAGGATAGTTGTACCTTCAAAGATCCTATGGACAAAAAGTTAGAGGGTTTACTCACACTGTACACCAGGGCCTGCAATTACAACCAGCTGTGTGTATTGCTACCGTCACTAGTGCGGCGGTGTATTGGTTTGATGCACTGTCTGAGGCTCTCAGGACAGAAACTTCTTCGGATGAGATCCAGGATAGAATAAAGGCTCTTAAATACCAAGCTCCCGAGATACGGGTCGAGGTCCAGGGACCCCCAGGCGGAGCTGATAGATGCTCTGGTGGTCCCTTGGACCTTCAGTCTAGCATGCCTATTTCCTCTGTTTGCTCTTCTTCCTCAGGTCATTGCTCTAATCAAACAGGAGAGGGCATCGGTGATCCTCATAGCTCCAGCTTGGCCTCGCAGGATTTGGTATGCAGATCTGGTGGAGTAGGCATCTCTGCCACCTTGGAGACTTCTGTTGAGGAAGGACCTTCTAATTCAGGGGCCCTTTCTTCACCCAAATCTAGTTTCTCTGAAGCTGACTGCTTGGAGATTGAACGCTAAATTTTATCCAAGCGGGGGTTTTCTGACTCGGTCATAGAGACCATGATTCAGACTCGTAAGCCTGTAACTAGAAAGATTTACCATAAGATTTGGCGTAAATATCTCTATTGGTGTGACTCCAAGGGCTACTCATGGTTGGTTTTTCCTTTCTATCCTTAACTTCGGTTGAGTGACTGGAGTGGGAGGGAAAGGAGAAGCTATTTAACAGCTCTGCTGTGGTGCTCTTTGCCGCCTCCTGCTGACCAGGAGGTGAATATCCCATTAGTAATTAAGATGATCCGTGGACTCATTGTGTCAAAAAAGAAATACATTTATCAGGTAAGCATAAATTTTCTAAGATGTAAAACAAAAACAAAAACAGAGGCGCCACATGTGTAGATCAATATAACCAGAAATCCAGTATATTTTATACATGGTAGTTTAATCTTCACAGTTCAAGTTTATTATATCTACTTTTCACTTATTTTTACTTTTAGTAGCACATTTACACATTCTCAGAGAACATCGGGTGACAATATTATCACCTTATGGTAATTATTTAAATATAACACACTTTTAATATAGCCTATTAATATCACTCACACCAATACCCCTAGTACACTGGCACATCACATTATTCCATTGGGTGACATCGTCACTTTGTTCTAGTCATTTTCTCTCTACTACATTCGTTATCATTCAAATCCGGAGCACTATTCACTAGTTAGTCATTACCTACACCCTTTTTCCCTTATTTTATTATATATATGATCATTTATTTATTAGTTGGTCACCACTCACACCAATATTCCCAGTATATTATACACACTATTATTTATTACGATAACACATAGACCGCAGAACACTAATCACTTATTTATATTGTATTTTTTTTCACAAACACGGCCCTAATCAGTGTATTTCACATCAATGTTAGATTGTAATGGGTCCATAATGTGTAAATCGGACTATTAGCGTAATACACTTACTAACCTGCATTTCCCATTTATCATTATCAGTTGGACACTAGTGATATATGTACAACCAGTGACACTACATTAGTCACAATTGCGCTTCCTCATTGGCTCTACAGTTATATGTGGGCGTAATTGTGTCACTCCTAGCAACCTCAATGGGGTAAAGCTATAGAGGCTTGGGCCACAGTGATCACGTGATCACACGTTAGTTCTTTTAGACGTAAATTACGGCAATAGCATTTTGGCACACCTACGATCACATGACATTACGTCATGACAATATAACATGCAACGGCTATTTGCCACACCCCTGATCACATGACATTGCATCATGATAACATTGCATGCAGCCTAGAACGTAACCAATGGGACTGCCATGTCAGAACAGGCCCCCGATATGGCCGTAATCCTATTGGCTAGGCACGGAACATATGCTAGTTTTTTTTTTCACTACAACAACATGATACATAGTGAACGATCGAGACAGTTAACCATCGATCTAATCACTTATTTGTATATGAACACTAGAGACACAGAGACAAATGAAGTTATAAAAATTCAAACTTAATCGGGGTACATAATTAGAATTAATTTAACAGTACATATCCACAACAATGGGGAGTACTTGGAAAGGAAGGACATGATAGGTCAATCTGTGTAAAGGAAGGGGAGGGTTCATTTGAACATTAGGTTACTAAACCCTATATAAAGGGCATTCATGCATACTACAAACATACAAGCCTGAGGAAACGGGGTGTTCCCCGAGAAACGCGTCGCAATATTGTATGGTCTATGGGGAGATAGGTTGTCATCACCCAGCTGTAATTTGTTATACCATTTGGTATTTTTATTGTGTATAATAAAATACTGATTTTATACTTTTACATAAGTCTGGTGTTGGTGTTACTACCCTCATAGCAGTAACCTAAGGGCATTGTAGCTCTTCCTCCTCCTTCCACTGCAGTTTTGGACCAGTGTTTGATATCCAGGAGACAAGCACCCTCCATCCATCTGGGAGACATACAGCCAGCTGGTTTGCTGTTAAAAACCAGCCCGCTCCTACTGGCACAAGAGAGTGCCGCCCCGCTTGTGAGTACCCTTATTCTACTCCTATACTGGATTTCTGGTTATATTGATCTACACATGTGGCGCCTCTGTTTTTGTTTTTGTTTTACATCTTAGAATACATCATCCAGTTGGGTGAAGACAGAGAGCAGCCTGTTCAAGTACTGATGGACATTTGAAGAGTTTCGCTGGACTTTCCAGATTGGGTTGCATATACCATTGATTCGTATTTATTATTCATATTATATATTTTTTATTTTTCATTTCTTATATTTTTATGAACTGTGTTAGCATACTGGTGTAAAACACTGTCTTCTGTTTCAATGCTAGTTGTTTTATCATCCTATTTCTTGCACTAGCAATTTATTTACACCAGATGTAAGCGCCTCCTATAGGGGCCCAGTGATAGCCTTATCACGGTGACTCTTGCAAAGCATAAATTTTCTTTCCAATTTACTTCTATTATCTCATTTGTTTTGTTCTCTTGGTATTCTTTATAGAAAATGATACCTAAGTATGTTCAGTAGCTGCTGATTGCTGGCTGCACATGTATACTTCACGTTATTGGCTCACCCAATGAATTTAATAGCTCCCAGTAGTGCATTGCTGCTTCTTCAAAAAAGGATATCAAGAGAATTAAGCAAATTAAATAATAGATGTAAAGTGGAAAGTTGTTTAAAATTGTATGCTCTGTTTCAGGGTTCTTCAAACTTTTCCCCCCAAGACCCAGTGCCATGATACCACATACCTTTAGGACCCAATTTTTATACTTGGTCTTGAAATAATTTTGTAAGAAATAAATAACATGATAGCTGCAATTATTGGCATAGAAACTAAAATATGTGCATGCTTTATTCCTGATTATAGTCAAATATGAAAGCGTTGTAAAACTTAATAACACACACACTCTCATACAACACACACACCACACACTCTCATACAACACACATTTTCATGTAACACACATACCACACACTCTCATAAAACACACACACTTTCATATAACACACATACCACACACACTCTCATACAACACACACACTTTCATATAACACACATACCACACACACTCTCATACAACACACACACTTTCATATAACACACACTCACCCCATACACTCTTACAACACACACATACACACACACTTTCATAACACACGCATACCACACACACACTCTCATACAACACACATTTTCATGTAACACACATACCACACACACTCTCATACAACACACACTCTCATATAACACACATACCACATACACTATCATACAACACACACACTTTCATATAATACACACTCACCCCATACACTCTTACAACACACACATACACACACACTGTCATAACACACGCATACCACACACACACACACACTCATACAACACACATACCACACACTCTCTCATATAACACACACACTAATACAACACACACACTCTCATACACAACACATGCACAGCACACACACAATCTCATACAATACACCACACACACTCCTACAACACACACACAAGTCGGGAGCCAGTACACATGGTGTTGTGACCCAGTAATGGGTCCCGACCCATGGTTTGAAGAATCCTGCTCTATTTTAATTATGAAAGAAAAATGATGTGTTTCATGTCCCTTTAAAGGGACAATCTATTCGGAATTAAACTTTCATGATTCAGATAGGGCATGCAATTTTAAACAACTTTCCAATTTACTTCTATTATCTAATTTGCTCAATTCTTTAGATATCCTTTGTTGATGAAATAGCAATGCACATGTGTGAGCTAATCACACAAGGCCTCTATGTGCAGCAACCAATCAGCAGCTACTGAGCATATCTAGATATGCTTTTCAGCAAGTGATATATCAAGAAAATGAAGCAAATTAGGTAAAAGAAGTAAATTCGAAAGTGGAAAAGCCTACTGACAGTATGATGTGACTAGAGTGACTGTCACATGAAGTACATCAGGATTAGCTCCTCCAAATAAGGAAAATGGTGGTGAAATTTGGCCACTGGAAAACTTTTGCATAGACCATTACATTACCATTACGGAGTGTTTGTTTCTGTTTATACAACATGCTTATATGGATGTGATACAGCAGGGGAGTGTTTGTTTCTGTTTATACAACATGCTTATATGGATGTGATACAGCAGGGGAGTGTTTTACTCACTTCCCTGATCCTCCCATGATCATAAACAGAGCAGCCATGTTGGAGTTTTCTCTGTGCTTGGATTGAGCTGACCCTTTGAAAGGAATGTTCCATTTTGATAGTGGTGCTTTTTTGTATCAGGATTTTTATTGCACTATCAACTAATATCAATTAAAATGTTAATGAATTATAAATCTTGTCTAAAAAGAAACATTCTTCAAACAAAGGAATGCTCCTGTCACAGGAACAATAAATGAAACTCCCTTTACAATTTTCAGTGCTTCAGCAACATGCAACTTAAGATAAAACAATATATATATCTTTAAAAGAGTATATTAGTAAAAAAATACATGCTCTAATTTGTTTTAATTCATTTTAAGACCATCAGCCCTGCACTAACCCACAAAGGGGTTAAACACACAGTAGAAGTACCGCTTGGAACCACAGAGCACTGCTGATCCTGAGCGGAAGTGCTGCTGATCCAATCATGAGCGCTAGTCATTTAACTAGAATTTCTGATTAGATAAGCAGCAGTTGGCAGTTTTTGCTCTTGACCAGCAGTGCTCTGCAGGTACCAATCAGTACTTCCATTGTGTGTTTAAAGCCTTTGTGTGGGTTAATCTCACAGTAGTGCAGGGTCAATAGTCTTAAATTTACATTAAAGGATGTCATTTTTTTTTTACTATTAAGGCCCTTTTAAAGGGACAATAAACACCTTGAGATGGTAATATAAAATGATAAACTGTGTGTGTGTGTGTATATATATATATATATATATATATATATATATATATATATATACTTTCATTATTTATTTTGTCCCCTTTTCCTGTAATTCTATTCTGAAGTTGTGAGCTTTTCAGCTCCTGTTAGAAATGGAAGTGCAGAACACTGTTATATTCCACACAGCCATTGGCTGCACACTCTAGTGACAAATTTATAACTGTCCCTAATTGGCCACAGCAGATAATGTAACCTAAGTTACAACATGGCAGCGCCCATTGTTTTATAGACACTAAAACTTTACACTTAGTTTGTTAATGTTTAAACACCAAATAAAACTTTAAAAAATACATCTACATGTTATTCACAGACTAACCTTTTCTTTCAATGCTTCATTCTATCTAGCATTTATTTAGGGCTAGATTACAAGTGGAGCGCTAATTTATTGCGTGCCCGCAAGTGGGCAAATGTGCCCTTTTGCAGGCACGCAATAAATAACCAGCCATTAGAAGTGTCTGGTTATTGCTACTATATGCTTGTGGTAGCAACTAGCGCTTATAAAATTAACCAGAGATCAGATCTCTGGTCAATTTTATAAATATGCCCCAAATGCCCCCAAAATACAGTGTAGTGTATTTTATAAAAAAAATACAAATTGTATTATTTTTATGTTTTAATAAAATAATTGCACTAGGTAGTATTTTGGGGGTAAAGTTGGTCGGAGTTGGGTGTTATATTTGCTGCATCGCTGAGCTACTTACCCCCTTCGCTGCACTTAGATTCTGAGCTTGCGCAATTTTACACTTGAGTTGTAATACCAGCTAATATTAGCGGGCGCTGGTATTACTCAATGGAGCACTAATATTGGTTGCATGCAAGCAATATTTAGCACTTCACTTGTAATCTGGCTCATAGGCCTAGATTTGGAGTTTGGCGGTAGCCGTGAAAACCAGCGTTAGAGGCTCCTAACGCTGGTTTTAGGCTACCGCCGGTATTTGGAGTCAGTCAGGAAAGGGTCTAACGCTCACTTTTCAGCCGCGACTTTTCCATACCGCAGATCCCCTTACGTCAATTGCGTATCCTATCTTTTCAATGGGATCTTTCTAACTCCGGTATTTAGAGTCGTGGCTGAAGTGAGCGTTAGAAATCTAACGACAAAACTCCAGCCGCAGAAAAAAGTCAGTAGTTAAGAGCTTTCTGGGCTAACGCCGGTTTATAAAGCTCTTAACTACTGTGCTCTAAAGTACACTAACACCCATAAACTACCTATGTACCCCTAAACCGAGGTCCCCCCACATCGCCGCCACTCGATTAATTTTTTTTAACCCTTAATCTGCCGACCGCCACCTACGTTATACTTATGTACCCCTAATCTGCTGCCCCTAACACCGCCGACCCCTATATTATATTTATTAACCCCTAACCTGCCCCCCACAACGTCGCCGCCACCTACATACAATAATTAACCCCTAATCTGCCGACCGCAAAGAGCCGCCACCTACATTATAGCTATGTACCCCTAATCTGCTGCCCCTAACACCGCCGACCCCTATATTATATTTATTAACCCCTAATCTGCCCCCCTCAACGTCGCCTCCACCTGCCTACACTTATTAACCATCTCTGATGAAGCGCATGTGCCCATGCGCGAAACGCGTAAGATTAGAGTTTACCTTGCATTCTGAAAGCCTATTCTTGCAATAAACTTTTTTCCTGACACTTGGACTCAGCCTTCCTTCTTCCTCATTTCGTACACTTATTAACCCCTAATCTGCCGAGCGGACCTCACCGCTACTATAATAAAGTTATTAACCCCTAATCTGCCTCACTCCCGCCTCAATAACCCTATAATAAATAGTATTAACCCCTAATCTGCCCTCCCTAACATCGCCGACACCTAACTTCAATTATTAACCCCTAATCTGCCGACCGAATCTCGCCGCTATTCTAATAAATGGATTAATCCCTAAAGCTAAGTCTAACCCTAACACTAACACCCCCCTAAGTTAAATATAATTTAAATCTAACGAAATAAATTAACTCTTATTATATAAATTATTCCTATTTAAAGCTAAATACTTACCTGTAAAATAAACCCTAATATAGCTACAATATAAATTATAATTATATTATAGCTATTTTAGGATTTATATTTATTTTACAGGTAACTTTGTATTTATTTTAACCAGGTACAATAGCTATTAAATAGTTAAGAACTATTTAATAGCTACCTAGTTAAAATAATTACAAAATTACCTGTAAAATAAATCCTAACCTAAGTTACAATTAAACCTAACACTACACTATCAATAAATTAATTAAATAAAATACCTACAATTACCTACAATTAAACCTAACACTACACTATCAATAAATTAATTAAATACAATATCTACAAATAACTACAATGAAATAAACTAACTAAAGTACAAAAAATAAAAAAGAACTAAGTTGCAAAAAATAAAAAAATATTTACAAACATAAGAAAAATATTACAACAATTTTAAACTAATTACACCTACTCTAAGCCCCCTAATAAAATAACAAAGCCCCCCAAAATAAAAAATGCCCTACCCTATTCTAAATTACAAAAGTTCAAAGCTCTTTTACCTTACCAGCCCTGAACAGGGCCCTTTGCGGGGCATGCCCCAAGAAATTCAGCTCTTTTGCCTGTAAAAAACACATACAATACCCCCCCCCCAACATTACAACCCACCACCCACATACCCCTAATCTAACCCAACCCCCCCTTAAATAAACCTAACACTAAGCCCCTGAAGATCTTCCTACCTTGTTTTCACCTCACCGGGTATCCGATATCTTCATCTAAGCCCAAGCGGGGGCTAGACATCCATCATCCGACGGCTGAAGAAGTCCAGAAGAGGCTCCAAAGTCTTCATCCTATCCGGGAAGAAGAGTAGATCCGGACCGGCAACCATCTTCTTCCAAGCGGCATCTTCTATCTTCATCCGATGAGGACCGGCTCCATCTTGAAGACCTCCACCGCGGACCCATCTTCTTCCGACGACGACTTCCCGACGAATGACGGTTCCTTTAAGGGACGTCATCCAAGATGGCGTCCCTCGAATTCCGATTGGCTGATAGGATTCTATCAGCCAATCGGAATTAAGGTAGGAAAATTCTGATTGGCTGATGGAATCAGCCAATCAGAATCAAGTTCAATCCGATTGGCTGATCCGATCAGCCAATCAGATTGAGCTTGCATTCTATTGGCTGATCGGAACAGCCAATAGAATGCAAGCTCAATCTGATTGGCTGATTGAATCAGCCAATCGGATTGAACTTGATTCTGATTGGCTGATTCCATCCAATCAGAATTTTCCTACCTTAATTCCGATTGGCTGATAGAATCCTATCAGCCAATCGGAATTCGAGGGACGCCATCTTGGATGACATCCCTTAAAGGAACCGTCATTCGTCGGGAAGTCGTCGTCGGAAGAAGATGGGTCCGCGGTGGAGGTCTTCAAGATGGAGCCGGTCCTCATCGGATGAAGATAGAAGATGCCGCTTGGAAGAAGATGGTTGCCGGTCCGGATCTACTCTTCTTCCCGGATAGGATGAAGACTTTGGAGCCTCTTCTGGACTTCTTCAGCACCACACACAGCATGGGAGTATCACAGAGGTAAATAGAATACTGTCTTACTAAATGCTACTCTGCTATATCATTTTCCTTTGGGAAGGGAAGTGGGGATATGAAGATTTAGAATATGACACATCTAGATAGCATATTACTTTATATTTTGTAAAAGAAAAAAAACACAATTGAAAACGAAATAAACTGTGACTTTCCCTCTTTTATCTCCAAAAGTCTAGGAACACAACCAAAAATTTAAATTACAACACAGGGTATCAAATAGTGCACATTGATTTCTAGAGAAGTAAAATATAAATATCTTAAGGAAAAAAAAGTCTCAATATAGTAACCCTTTAACGACTGAGATGTACCATGTATGTTGCCGCTCATTAAGGGTTATATTTTTTTAAATAGCACGTGTCCCGCCACAAGTGGCGGTACTGCACTATTATACCCTCCCTTCTTGTCATCGTAAATAGCGTGGCCTCAAAACTGGCGGCGAGACCGCGCATTTAATAGCACTTCCCTATTCAAAGACGAGTGATGTACAGGGTACGTTGCTAGTCTTTAAGGGGTTAAAGTATAGGTTCTAAGCATCCCATTGGCAGGTAGTGATCTGTTTGATTAGGAAGGAACGTGGCAAAATATGTTAATATCTAGATGGAAATTGCATTGACATGAGAATTTATGGAAGTTAAAAATACAATTATTTTTTAGTATTCATCACAACCTTGAAGTTGAAATAAAGGCGTGTTATTTTTTTTGTCAGATTTACTTTTTTAGTTCTACAAATTAAAGTTCTGCTGTAGACTAAGCAATTAGCACAGAATGCCCATGTTTATGTAATATTTGTTTTTATTTTTACAGGCCGTTGCCAAATTCAAGATCATAGAACAGATACAGATGGACATCATATTATATTTTTGTTGTTCTGTCAACATTATTGTGCATCTGCATTTTACTTGTACCCTAGGCCTATACTATAAGTTATTCTCTGGTTTATTACAATGTCATATTTAAAATGTTTTAATACCTGGAAAATTTGAAGCCTAATAAAAGTTTAAATTACTTTTGTAAGAGTCAATGCTGTTGTTTTTATGGAGTCATTTCTAAAGGATTTTTTGGTGAATATTTTTATCTTCATACAGTATTGAGGTTAACAGATCATATTTACCAGACAGGCAAATGCTAATTTTATTAAAATCAGTAAAATATAAAAAATAAATATGATTTTCCTAGTTTAACTTCTGGTAACAATTGCAGTTAATTATATACAATAATTATTTTTTATATATGCACAGATATGGAGATATCTGTAAAACAAATATTCATAAAGAAAATAATCAATTAAAATGACGGCCAAAAAAGACTGAAAGGGAGATAAGAACATGAAACATAATAACGATGGGCATAACTGAAGACTGATTTATAAGTGGAATGCCTTAAAGGGGTGTGCTGTAAAAAGGGGCCATACTGTACCTGAGATAATGATATTAGTGTTATAATATAACTCTAATATAAGAATACATCAAGTATTCAACTTAAAGGGATACTAAACCCATTGTTTTGCTTTTATGATTCAGATAGAGCATGCTATTTTCTAATGTACTCCTATTATAATTTTTTCTTCGTTTTCTTGCTATCTTTATTTGAAAAAGCAGAAAAGTAAGATTAGGATCTAGCCCATTTTTGTTTTAGCACCTGGGTAGCGCTTACATATTGGTAGCTACATTTAGCCACCAATCAGCAAGCGATACCCTTGTGCTGAACCAAAAATGGTCTCTTGAACTTACTTTCCTGCTTTTTCGAATAAAAATAGGAAGAAAACGGAAAAAAAATGATAATAGAAGAAAGCTAGAAAATTGCTTAAAATTACATGCTTTGTCTGAATCATGAAAGAAAAAATGTGGGTTTAGTGTCCCTTTAATATATTACCGGTCATAATATTAGTTTTATATATGAATATATATTACCTCAGATAATGCATGGATACAACTTTAAGATCAATTAAATTCATACAACTTACATAGATAAACTTTTGCAGGAAAAAAACATTTTATTATTAATTTGTAAATATGATTGACGTAAATAATAGTAAATTTGTAGTGCTCTTGTGGCAGACACTGCTCTTAATTGTGATATATGTGCCAGAGATATGCTAAATATTTGCAGTTGACTTGCTAGAGATTTGTAACAGACTTGCAGAGCTTTTGCAGTAGACTTGAAGGGCTCTTGCTGTTAAATTGTGAGAAATTTGCTGCAGATTTGAAGGGCTATTGCTGTTGACTTGTCAGAAATTTGCAGCAGACTTGCAGAGCTCTTGCTATTGACTTATCAGAAATTTGCAATTATCTTGCAGAGCTCTTGCTATTGACTTGTCAGAAATTTGCAATTATCTTGCAGAGCTCTTGCAGTTGACTTGCCAGAAATTGACAACAAACTTGCAGATTTCTTGCAGTTGATTTGCCAGAAATTGACAATAGACTTGCAGAGCTCTTGCAGTTGACTTGCCAAAAATTGGCAACAAACTTGCAGTTGACTTGCCAGAAATGCTCTTGCTAGAGACTTGCCAGGTAAACTTGCTGCAAGTTGAAAAAGTGTCAACTAGAACTTTTGCTGCAATTATGATGCAAGTAAACACACTTGCCAGTGAAAACTTGCAGCAAGTTATACCGACAGCAAAAGTTAGCTACAAGTTTGTGGCAAGTTATCCTTGCTATCTGGGAGGTGGATATCAGGTGATCCACTGATATGAATCTTGTGAACTGCTGGTGCAATGCCACCCCCTGCAGATTCGCGGGCAATCGGCCGCTAGCAGGGGGTGTCAATCAACCCAATCGTATTCGATGAGGTCGATTTCTGTCCGCGGCCTCTGAGCAGGTGGACAAGTTATGGAGCAGCGGTCTTTAGACCGCTGCTTCATGACTTGTGTTTCCGACGAGCCTGAAGGCTTGTGCGGAAACAGGGGCATCAAGCTCCATACAGAGCTTGATAAATTGGCCCCATAATGTATAGAACCCTTTGCACCCCTCATCACTGCCATAGAACTGCTTGCTATGTTCATCCAACTGCCAGTGAATGTCATAACAATGACAAATACCTCATTATATTTGTCCTATTTTGAGGAGGGTTCATGACACCATCGAAATATATCATAAGATAGATGGATCCTTCATTGAAATGAGGAGTTTCATGTCTTTATAACTGCTGATTGATTTTCTTAGTAATAACAATTACCTGGAAGGAGCTATGAGACCATTTCTTTTGTTGTAATATCAGCATTCATAGATCCTTGTTTTGTTGAACTAATTAAATTTTGAAGGTATCCAAATAACTAGAAGAACTGAGTAATGATTTTGCTGCAAGGACAGGGGTAAAAGCGTGCATGACTTGTAAAAATGTGTTGTTACCATTCTGTGAAATGGCTTTTCAAGTGGGTTAGGATATTGAATTAAATCAAATGTAAAACCAAGTAAAAAGTGTTATCTGTCAGATTGGAATATATATGGTAACGTTGCAAAGAATCTCATGGGTTTTCACAGTGATAGGAAAAACAAATGAATACTACTTTTCTGAAGGATTCAAATGGTCTCATTGTCATAACTAGGATTTGATAAAAAGGGTTTTGCTGTTCCTGCTGGATTAAGACTAAGGCCTAGATTTGGAGTTTGGCGGTAAAAGGGCTGTTAACGCTCCGCGGGCTTTTTTCTGGCCGCACCATAAAATTAACTCTGGTATCGAGAGTTCAAACAAATGCTGCGTTAGGCTCCAAAAAAGGAGCGTAGAGCATTTTTACCGCAAATGCAACTCTCGATACCAGAGTTGCTTACGGACGCGGCCAGCCTCAAAAACGTGCTCGTGCACGATTCCCCCATAGGAAACAATGGGACTGTTTGAGCTGAAAAAAAACCTAACACCTGCAAAAAAGCAGCGTTCAGCTCCTAACGCAGCCCCATTGTTTCCTAAGGGGAAACACTTCCTACGTCTGCACCTAACACTCTAACATGTACCCCGAGTCTAAACACCCCTAACCTTACACTTATTAACCCCTAATCTGCCGCCCCCGCTATCGCTGACCCCTGCATATTTTTTTTAACCCCTAATCTGCCGCTCCGTAAACCGCCGCAACCTACGTTATCCCTATGTACCCCTAATCTGCTGCCCTAACATCGCCGACCCCTATATTATATTTATTAACCCCTAATCTGCCCCCCTCAACGTCGCCGACACCTGCCTACACTTATTAACCCCTAATCTGCCGAGCGGACCTGAGCGCTACTATAATAAAGTTATTAACCCCTAATCCGCCTCACTAACCCTATCATAAATAGTATTAACCCCTAATCTGCCCTCCCTAACATCGCCGACACCTACCTTCAATTATTAACCCCTAATCTTCCGAGCGGAGCTCACTGCTATTCTAATAAATTGATTAACCCCTAAAGCTAAGTCTAACCCTAACACTAACACCCCCCTAATTTAAATATAATTTACATCTAACGAAATTAATTAACTCTTATTAAATAAATGATTCCTATTTAAAGCTAAATACTTACCTGTAAAATAAATCCTAATATAGCTACAATATAAATTATAATTATATTATAGCTATTTTAGGATTAATATTTATTTTACAGGCAACTTGGTATTTATTTTAACTAGGTACAATAGCTATTAAATAGTTAAGAACTATTTAATAGTTACCTAGTTAAAATAATAACAAATTTACCTGTAAAATAAATCCTAACCTAAGATATAATTAAACCTAACACTACCCTATCAATAAAATAATTAAATAAACTACCTACAATTACCTACAATTAACCTAACACTACACTATCAATAAATTAATTAAACACAATTCCTACAAATAAATACAATTACATAAACTAGCTAAAGTACAAAAAATAAAAAAGAACTAAGTTACAAAAAATAAAAAAATATTTACAAACATAAGAAAAATATTACAACAATTTTAAACTAATTACACCTACTCTAAGCCCCCTAATAAAATAACAAAGCCCCCCAAAATAAAAAATTCCCTACCCTATTCTAAATTAAAAAAGTTACAAGCTCTTTTACCTTACCAGCCCTGAACAGGGCCCTTTGCGGGGCATGCCCCAAGAATTTCAGCTCTTTTGCCTGTAAAAGAATAAATACAATACCCCCCCCCCCAACATTACAACCCACCACCCACATACCCCTAATCTAACCCAAACCCCCCTTAAATAAACCTAACACTAAGCCCCTGAAGATCTTCCTACCTTGTCTTCACCATACCAGGTTCCCCGATCCGTCCTGGCTCCAACATCTTCATCCAACCCAAGCGGGGGTTGGCGATCCATCATCCGGTGCTGAAGAGGTCCAGAAGAGGCTCCAAAGTCTTCCTCCTATCCGGCAAGAAGAGGACATCCGGACCGGCAAACATCTTCTCCAAGCGGCATCTTCGATCTTCTTCCATCCGGTGCGGAGCGGGTCCATCTTGAAGCAGGCGACGCGGATCCATCCTCTTCTTCCGTTGTCTCCCGACTAATGACGGTTCCTTTAAGGGACGTCATCCAAGATGGCGTCCCTCGAATTCCGATTGGCTGATAGGATTCTATTTAAGTTAGGGGGGTGTTAGTGTTAGGGTTAGACTTAGCTTTAGGGGTTAATCAATTTATTAGAATAGCGGTGAGCTCCGGTCGTCAGATTAGGGGTTAATAATTGAAGTTAGGTGTCGGCGATGTTAGGGAGGGCAGATTAGGGGTTAATACTATTTATTATAGGGTTAGTGAGGCGGATTAGGGGTTAATAACTTTATTATAGTAGCGCTCAGGTCCGCTCGGCAGATTAGGGGTTAATAAGTGTAGGCAGGTGTCGGCGACGTTGAGGGGGGCAGATTAGGGGTTAATAAATATAATATAGGGGTCGGCGGTGTTAGGGGTAGCAGATTAGGGGTACATAGGGATAACGTAGGTGGCGGCGCTTTGCGGTCGGAAGATTAGGGGTTAATTATTTTAAGTAGCTGGCGGCGACGTTGTGGGGGGCAGGTTAGGGGTTAATAAATGTAATACAGGGGTCGGCGGGGTTAGGGGCAGCAGATTAGGGGTACATAAGTATAACGTAGGTGGCGGTCGGCAGATTAGGGGTTAAAAATTTTAATCGAGTGTCGGCGATGTGGGGGGAGCTCAGTTTAGGGGTACATAGGTAGTTTATGGGTGTTAGTGTACTTTAGGGTACAGTAGTTAAGAGCTTTATGAACCGGCGTTAGCCAGAAAGCTCTTAACTCCTGCTATTTTCAGGCGGCTGGAGTTTTGTCGTTAGAGCTCTAACGCTCACTTCAGAAACGACTCTAAATACCGGCGTTAGAAAGATCCCATTGAAAAGATAGGATACGCAAATGGCGTAGGGGGATCTGCGGTATGGAAAAGTCGCGGCTGAAAAGTGAGCGTTAGACCCTTTAATCACTGACTCCAAATACCAGCGGGCGGCCAAAACCAGCGTTAGGAGCCTCTAACGCTGGTTTTGACGGCTACCGCCGAACTCCAAATCTAGGCCTTACTGTGCCTTTAAGCAGCACTTAATTCTAGTAACCTTTATATACCCTTTATATACCGTTGGTGGTGCAGTATGTGGTTGATTATATATTGAGACATTGATAATCTTGCATTGTGTTATTCTACTTTGACTTGATTAATTTTTACCTGTGAACTTTGTTATAACTCTGACCAGCTTTTGTCTATGCATTTGACTATGGGCTAGTTTAAAAGTAAGCGCAGGTCATGATAAGCAATATTGTAACTGCGCTACCTTACGCGAATATTACATGTTGAAAGTAAACAGTTGCACTAGAGTGCAAAAAAAATTTGTGCTCATCATGCTAGTGATTGTGAAGACCTAGCGTAAAATGTAAGGGTTAAAAAAGTTGCACCAAACACAACATAAATACATTAAAATAAACTCATATATTCACTTCTGATTAAAATACAGTATTTCATATAAATATTGATAACATTTTTTACAAGGGTTAAAAGGTGTATGGCAAGGAATTTGAATGGAAATTGCTATGTGTATATACTGTATGTGTATATAAATGTGTATATATGTATATACATACATATAAATGCATTTATATACATGTATATATATATATATATATATATATATATATATATATATATATATATATATATATATATATATATATACAGGTAGCCCTCAGTTTACGCCGGGGTTAGGTTCCAGAAGGAATGGTTGTAAATCGAAACCGTTGTAAATTGAAACCCAGTTTATAATGTAAGTCAATAGGAAGTGAGGGAGTTAGGTTCCAGGCCCCTCTCAAAATTGTCATAAGTAACACCTAATAAATTATTTTTAAAGCTTTGAAATGAAGACTTTAAATGCTAAACAGCATTATAAACCTAATAAAATAATCACACAACACAGAATATATAATTAAACGATTAATTAAAATGAAGTTAAATGAACAAAAACATTTGCTAAACAGCATTATAAACCTAATAAAATAATCACACAACACAGACTTCACTTGCATTTTTCTGCAAACAGTTCTTTCTATGCATTCCAATCTGGACTGATTTATAGACAGGAAGATCTTGTTCCTTTTGAAATCTACTTGAGAGCTCAGGTCTGGTTAAACTGATTCATTTCAGTTTGCTTGGCTTTGCTGTAACACAAGCGGACAGCTCCACCTACTGGCTATTTTAATAAATGCACTGCTTCTCAATGCTTTTCAATAGCAGTCACATGACTGGAAAAAAAGGTTGTTATTCTGAAACGGTGTAAATTGAACCGTTGTAAAACGAGGGCCACCTGTATACAGTATCCCACAAAAGTGAGTACACCCTTCACATTTTTGTAAATATTTTATTATATCTTTTCATGTGTCAACACTGAAGAAATTAAATTTTACTACAATGTAAAGTAGTGAGTGTACAGCCTATATAACAGTGTAAATTTGCTGTCCCCTCAAAATAACTCAACACACAGCCATTAATGTCTAAACCGTTGGCAACAAAAGTGAGTACACCCCGAAGTGGAAATGTCCAAATTTTGTGTAGCCACCATTATTTTCCAGCACTGCCTTAACCCTCTTGGTTATGGAGTTCACCAGAGCTTCACAGGTTGCCACTGGAGTCCTCTTCCACTCTTCCATGACGACATCCCAGAGCTGGTGGATGTTAGAGACCTTGCGCTCCCCCACCTTCCATTTGAGGATGGCCCACAGATGCTTAATAGGGTTTAGGTCTGGAGACATGCTTGGCCAGTCCATCACCTTTACCCTCAGCTTCTTTAGCAAGGCAGTGGTCGTCTTGGAGGTGTGTTTGGGGTCGTTATCATGTTGTAATACTGCCCTGTCGCCCAGTCTCTGAAGGGAGGGGATCATGCTCTGCTTCAGGCATTCATGGTTCCCTCAATGAACTGTAGCTCCCCAGTGCCATCAGCACTCATGCAGGCCCAGACCATGACACTTCCACCACCATGCTTGACTGTAGGCAAAACACACTTGTCTTTGTACTCCTCACCTGGTTGCCGCCACACACGCTTGACACCATCTGAACCAAATAAGTTTATCTTGGTTTAATCCAAATCCTTAGTCTGCTTGTCATCAGCAAACTGTTTGTGGGCTTTCTTGTGCATCTTCTTTAGAAGAGGCTTGCTTCTGGGACGACAGCCATGCAGACTAATTTGATGCAGTGTGCAGCGTATGGTCTGAGCACTGACAGGCTAACCCCCACCCCTTCAACCTCTGCAGCAATGCTGGCAGCACTAATATGTATATTTACCAAAGATAACCTCTGGATATGACGCTGAGCATGTGCACTCAACTTCTTTGGTCAACTATGGCGAGGCCTGTTTTGAGTGTAACCTGTCCTGTGAAACCGCTGTATCGTCTTGCCCACCATGCTGCAGCTCAGTTTCAGGGTCTTGGCAATCTTCTTATAGCCTAGGCCATCTTTATGTAGAGCAACAATTCTTTTTTCAGATCCTCAAAGCGTTCTTTGCCCTAAGGTGCCATGTTGAACTTCCAGTGACCAGTATGAGAGAGTGTGAGAGTGATAACACCAAATTTAACACAGCTGCTCCCCATTCAGACCTGAGACATTGTAACACTAACGAGTCACATGACACAAGGGAGGTAAATTGGCTATTTGGGCCCAATTTGGACATTTCCACTCAGGGGTGTACTCACTTTTGTTGCCAACGGTTTAGACATTAATGGCTGTGTGATGAGTTATTTTGAGGGGACAGAAAATTTACACTGTTATACAGGCTGTACATTTTCTACTTTACATTGTAGCAAAGTGTAATTTCTTCAGTGTTGTCACACAAAAATGTGAGGGGTGTACTCACTTTTGTGGGATACTATATATATATATATATATATGTATATATATTAATATATATGTATACATACACTCACTGGCCACTTTATCAGGTACACCTATTCAATTGCTTGGTAACACAAATTGCAAATCAGCCAATCACATGGTAACAACTCAATGCATTGAGGCATCTAGACGTGGTGAAGACAACTTGCAGAAGTTCAACCTGAGCGTCAGAATAGGGAAGAAAGGGGATTTAAGTGGCTTTGAACGTGGCATGTTTGTTTGTGCCAGACGGACTGGTCTGAGTATTAGAAAAACTGCTGATCTACTGGGATTTCCACGCACAACCATCTCTAGGGTTTACAGAGAATGGTTTGAAAAAGAAAAAATATCCAGTGAGCGGCAGTCGTGTGAATGAAAATTCCTTGTTGATGTCATAGGTCAGTAGAGAATGGGCAGACTGGTTCAAGATAATAGAAAGGCAATAGTAACTCAAATAACCACTCGTTACAACTAAGGTATGCATTTTTATTCAATTTTAATATTTTACATGCCAATGTTCTTCACTTAGAAAAAAATATTCTTTGTATTTCTAAATAGATATTCATATATGTATCTGTATATGTATATATATATATATATATATATATATATATATATATATATATATATATATATATATATATATATATATATATATATAACATCATTTATGTAAGAACTTACCTGATAAATTCATTTCTTTCATATTAGCAAGAGTCCATGAGCTAGTGACGTATGGGATATACATTCCTACCAGGAGGGGCAAAGTTTCCCAAACCTCAAAATGCCTACAAATACACCCCTCACCACACCCACAAATCAGTTTAACGAATAGCCAAGAAGTGGGGTGATAAGAAAAAAGTGCGAAAGCATAAAAAATAAGGAATTGGAATAAATGTGCTTTATACAAAAAAATCATAACCACCACAAAAAAGGGTGGGCCTCATGGACTCTTGCTAATATGAAAGAAATGAATTTATCAGGTAAGTTCTTACATAAATTATGTTTTCTTTCATGTAATTAGCAAGAGTCCATGAGCTAGTGACGTATGGGATAATGACTACCCAAGATGTGGATCTTTCCACGCAAGAGTCACTAGAGAGGGAGGGATAAAATAAAGACAGCCAATTCCGCTGAAAAAATAATCCACACCCAAAATAAAGTTTAAATTTTATAATGAAAAAAACTGAAAACATAAGCAGAAGATTCAAACTGAAACAGCTGCCTGAAGTACTTTTCTACCAAAAACAGCTTCAGAAGATGAAAACACATCAAAATGGTAGAATTTAGTAAAAGTATGCAAAGAAGACCAAGTTGCTGCTTTGCAAATCTGATCAACCGAAGCTTCATTCCTAAACGCCCAGGAAGTAGAAACTGACCTAGTAGAATGAGCTGTAATCCTTTGAGGCGGAGTTTTACCCGACTCGACATAAGCATGATGAATTAAAGATTTCAACCAAGATGCCAAAGAAATGGCAGAGGCCTTCTGACCTTTCCTAGAACCGGAAAAGATAACAAATAGACTAGAAGTCTTTCGGAAATTATTAGTGGCTTCAACATAATATTTCAAAGCTCTAACTACATCCAAAGAATGCAATGATTTCTCCTTAGAATTCTTAGGATTAGGACATAATGAAGGAACCACAATTTCTCTACTAATGTTGTTGGAATTCACAACCTTAGGTAAAAATTCAAAAGAAGTTCACAACACCGCCTTATCCTGGTGAAAAATCAGAAAAGGAGACTCACAAGAAAGAGCAGATAATTCAGAAACTCTTCTGGCAGAAGAGATGGCCAAAAGGAACAAAACTTTCCAAGAAAGTAATTTAATGTCCAATGAATGCATAGGTTCAAACGGAGGAGCTTGAAGAGCCCCCAGAATCAAATTCAAACTCCAAGGAGGAGAAATTGACTTAATAACAGGTTTTATACGAACCAAAGCTTGTACAAAACAATGAATATCAGGAAGATTAGCAATCTTTCTGTGAAAAAGAACAGAAAGAGCAGAGATTTGTCCTTTCAAGGAACTTGCAGACAAACCTTTATCCAAACCATCCTGAAGAAACTGTAAAATTCTCGGAATTCTAAAAGAATGCCAGAAAAAATGATGAGAAAGACACCAAGAAATATAAGTCTTCCAGACTCTATAATATATCTCCCTAGATACAGATTTACGAGCCTGTAACATAGTATTAATCACAGAGTCAGAGAAACCTCTTTGACTAAGAATCAAGCGCTCAATCTCCATACCTTTAAATTTAAGGATTTGAGATCCTGATGGAAAAAAGGACCTTGCGACAGAAGGTCTGGTCTTAACGGAAGAGTCCATGGTTGGCAAGAGGCCATCCGGACAAAGATCCGCATACCAAAACCTGTGAGGCCATGCTGGAGCTACCAGCAGAACAAACGAGCATTCCTTCAGAATCTTGGAGATCACTCTTGGAAGAAGAACTAGAGGCGGAAACATATAAGCAGGATGATACTTCCAAGGAAGTGACAATGCATCCACTGCTTCCGCTTGAGGATCCCTGGATCTGGACAGATACCTGGGAAGTTTCTTGTTTAGATGAGAGGCCATCAGATCTATTTCTGGAAGTCCCCACATTTGAACAATCTGAAGAAATACCTCTGGGTGAAGAGACCATTCGCCCGGATGCAACGTTTGGCGACTGAGATAATCCGCTTCCCAATTGTCTATACCTGGGATATTAACCGCAGAAATTAGACAGGAGCTGGATTCCGCCCAAACCAGAATTCGAGATACTTCTTTCATAGCCAGAGGGCTGTGAGTCCCTCCTTGATGATTGATGTATGCCACAGATGTGACATTGTCTGTCTGAAAACAAATGAACGATTCTCTCTTTAGAAGAGGCCAAGACTGAAGAGCTCTGAAAATTGCACAGAGTTCCAAAATATTGATCAGTAATCTCACCTCCTGAGATTTCCAAACCCCTTGTGCCGTCAGAGACCCCCACACAGCTCCCCAACCTGTAAGACTTGCATCTGTTGAGATTACAGTCCAGGTCGGAAGAACAAAAGAAGCCCCCTGAACTAAATGATGGTGATCTGTCCACCACGTCAGAGAGTGTCGTACAATCGGTTTTAAAGATATTAATTGAGATATCGTTGTGTAATCCCTGCACCACTGGTTCAGCATACAGAGCTGAAGAGGTCGCATGTGAAAACGAGCAAAGGGGATCGCGTCCGATGCAGCAGTCATAAGACCTAGAATTTCCATGCATAAGGCTACCGAAGGGAATGATTGTGACTGAAGGTTTTGACAAGCTGATATCAATTTTAGACGTCTCTTGTCTGTCAAAGATAGAGTCATGGACACTGAATCTATCTGGAAACCCAAAAAGGTTACCCTTGTCTGAGGAATCAATGAACTTTTTAGTAAATTGATCCTCCAACCATGATCTTGAAGAAACAACACAAGTCGATTCGTATGAGATTCTGCTAAATGTGAAGACTGAGCAAGTACCAAGATATCGTCCAAATAATGAAATACCACAATACCCTGTTCTCTGATTACAGACAGAAGGGCACCGAGAACCTTTGTAAAAATTCTTGGAGCTGTTGCTAGGCCAAATGGCAGAGCCACAAACTGGTAATGCTTGTCTAGGAACGAGAATCTCAGAAACTGATAGTGATCTGGATGAATCGGAATATGCAGATATGCATCCTGTAAATCTATTGTAGACATATAATGCCCTTGCTGAACAAAAGGCAGGATAGTCCTTACAGTTACCATTTTGAATGTTGGTATCCTTACATAACGATTCAATATTTTTAGATCCAGAACTGGTCTGAAGGAATTCTCCTTCTTTGGTACAATGAAGAGATTTGAATAAAACCCCATCCCCTGTTCCAGAACTGGAACTGGCATAATTACTCCAGCCAACTCTAGATCTGAAACACATTTCAGAAATGCTTGAGCCTTCGCTGGATTTACTGGGACACGGGAAAGAAAAAATCTCTTTGCAGGAGGCCTTATCTTGAAGCCAATTCTGTACCCTTCTGAAACAATATTCTGAATCCAAAGATTGTGAACGGAATTGATCCAAATTCCTTTGAAAAAACGTAATCTGCCCCCTACCAGCTGAGCTGGAATGAGGGCCGCACCTTCATGTGGACTTAGGAGCTGGCTTTGATTTTCTAAAAGGCTTGGATTTATTCCAGACTGGAGATGGTTTCCAAACTGATACCGCTCCTGAGGATGAAGGATCAGGCTTTTGTTCCTTGTTGTGACGAAAGGAACGAAAACAATTATTATACCTAAATTTACCTTTAGATTTTTTATCCTGTGGTAAAAAAGTTCCTTTCCCTCCAGTAACAGTTGAGATAATAGAATCCAACTGAGAACCAAATAATTTATTACCCTGGAAAGAAAGGGAAAGCAGAGTAGACTTAGAAGACATATCAGCATTCCAAGTTTTAAGCCATAAAGCTCTTCTAGCTAAAATAGCTAGAGACATATACCTGACATCAACTCTAATGATATCAAAGATGGCATCACAAATATAATTATTAGCATGTTGAAGAAGAATAATAATGCTATGAGAATTATGATCTGTTACTTGTTGCGCTAAAGCTTCCAACCAAAAAGTTGAAGCTGCAGCAACATCCGCCAAAGATATAGCAGGTCTAAGAAGATTACCTGAACACAAGTAAGCTTTTCTTAGAAAGGATTCAATTTTCCTATCTAAAGGATCCTTAAAGGAAGTACCATCTGCCGTAGGAATGGTAGTACGCTTAGCAAGAGTAGAGACAGCCCCATCAACCTTAGGGATTTTGTCCCAAAATTCTAATCTGTCAGATGGCACAGGATATAATTGCTTAAAACGTTTAGAAGGAGTAAATGAATTACCCAAATTATTCCATTCCCTGGAAATTACTTCAGAAATAGCACCAGGAACAGGAAAAACTTCTGGAATAACTACAGGAGATTTAAAAACCTTATCTAAACGTTTAGATTTAGTATCAAGAGGACCAGAATCCTCCATTTCTAATGCAATTAGGACTTCTTTAAGTAAAGAACGAATAAATTCCATTTTAAATAAATATGAAGATTTATCAGCATCAACCTCTGAGACAGAATCCTCTGAACCAGAATAGCCATTATCAGAATCAGAATGATGATGTTCATTTAAAAATTCATCTGAAAAATGAGAAGTTTTAAAAGACTTTTTACGTTTACTAGAAGGAGAAATAACAGACATAGCCTTCTTAATGGATTTAGAAACAAAATCTCTTATGTTATCAGGAACACTCTGAGTATTAGATGTTGATGGAACAGCAACAGGTAATGTAACTTTACTAAAGGAAATATTATCTGCATTAACAAGTTTGTCATGACATTCAATACAAACAACAGCTGGAGGAACAGCTACCAAAAGTTTACAGCAGATACACTTAGCTTTGGTAGCTCCAGCACCAGGCAGTGATTTTCCAGAAGTATCTTCTGACTCAGCTTCAACATGGGACATCTTGCAATATGTAATAGAAAAAACAACATATAAAGCAAAATTGATCAAATTCCTTAAATGACAGTTTCAGGAATGGGAAAAAATGCCAGTGAACAAGCTTCTAGCAACCAGAAGCAATAAAAAATGAGACTTAAATAATGTGGAGACAAAAGTGACGCCCATATTTTTTTAGCGCCAAATAAGACGCCCACATTATTTGGCGCCTAAATGCTTTTGGCACCAAAAATGACGCCACATCCGGAACGCCGTCATTTTTGGCGCAAAAGAACGGAAACAGAAAAAAAAATTGCGCCAAAAAAGTCCGCGCCAAGAATGACGCAATAAAATGAAGCATTTTCAGCCCCCGCGAGCCTAACAGCCCACAGGGAAAGTCAAATTTTAAGGTCAGAAAAAAATTTGTTTTATTCAAATGCATTATCCCAAATATGAAACTGACTGTCTGAAAATAAGGAATGTTGAACATCCTGAGTCAAGGCAAATAAATGTTTGAATACATATATTTAGAACTTTATAAAAAAGTGCCCAACCATAGCTTAGAGTGTCACAGAAAATAAGACTTACTTACCCCAGGACACTCATCTACATGTTGTAGAAAGCCAAACCAGTACTGAAACGAAAATCAGCAGAGGTAATGGTATATATAAGAGTATATCGTCGATCTGAAAAGGGAGGTAAGAGATTAATCTCTACGACCGATAACAGAGAACCTATGAAATAGACCCCGTAGAAGGAGTTCATTGAATTCAAATAGGCAATACTCTCCTCACATCCCTCTGACATTCACTGCACGCTGAGAGGAAAACCGGGCTCCAACCAGCTGCGGAGCGCATATCAACGTAGAATCTAGCACAAACTTACTTCACCACCTCCATAGGAGGCAAAGTTTGTAAAACTGATTTGTGGGTGTGGTGAGGGGTGTATTTGTAGGCATTTTGAGGTTTGGGAAACTTTGCCCCTCCTGGTAGGAATGTATATCCCATACGTCACTAGCTCATGGACTCTTGCTAATTACATGAAAGAAATATATATATATATATATATATATATATATATATATATATATATATATATATATATATATATATATATATACAGTATATATATTCCTATGTATTAATTGGATATATTAGTATAGTTATATATTTAAAAAGATATATATATAGCAATGTATATTTTAAAATAAAAATAGCCTTTTCTTCTATGTGAAGAACATGGAATGTAAAATATTCATAACTACCTCCGGCTTTAGCATAGTTAGTCTTACACGGAATCAGGTTAGTGCGCAAGCAATAAGTGTTAGTGCTCAATTGAAGTCTATAGGGAGAAGAAGTAAACACTGTTGAAAAAGGCCTGAAGTTTGCACGCATCGGATTAGTTAGCCAAATGCAAGAGACAAATGTGTGCAGGCTAGCTCCAACTAGTATAGGATATGTGTGCATTATTTTTCAATAAGGGATACTAAAAGAACAAAACACCTTTGAAAATAGAAGTACATTTATAATTGTCTTAAAGTGACATGCTCTATCTGAATCCTGCAAGTTTATTTTTGACTTTCCTATCCCTTTAAAGGGCCGTTATAATTGAAAAACTACATGCTCTATAATGGCTCTTTAATAAAAGGTCTTCTATCACTGGCTATCAGCAATCCTAGAGTCCATAGATAGATGGGTCCTATGTTAAACACATTTTGGTCTCTTTATTCCTTCCAATTACAGTTAAATAAAATTAGAAAAACACAAGGAGAAGAATGTCCAGGTCTGTATTTTCCCATTACATTTATTATGTTAAGTGGGTATTTAATCTTTAATGCATAGCTTAGAAAGCACTAAATCAGTTTCCAATATACAAATAAACAACAAACTGAGCTAGCAACACATCTGGAGAAGAAAAGATAAAAAGTGCAGTCAGGTCACAGGTCATAAAACAAATGCTACCAATAATTACAATCCACATGTAAAGTTAAGCTGCTAGACAGATAACAAAAAGGTCACTTAGGTGGACTGTATGCAGAACATGAAGGGTACATACTTTCTTTCCTAGCTTCCTGAGCTGAGGAATAATATGACCTGTGTGTATGACTAGTGTTTATAATTATCTACAGCATCTACTGCAGCCAGAAAACAATATGTCTTCTTTCCACTCCCTTCCTGCACAACTTTCCTGCACACATAACAGAAAGCTCAGCTAAACTAGAAGTTTTCTCAGTCCAACTGGCAGCACAACGATCACATGATAGGGAGGTGCTTCATTCTATAACATAGGACTGTGTTTACAACATCCTCAAACACACACAAAAATTAACTGCACAATCCATTCTAGTTCCATTAGTAAATTGTTGTTTGGCTGCAATAATGCTCCCACTCCCAAGCAAGCTATGTGCACTTCAGAATGAAGTGTGCGCTTGCTTAAAAGCAGCAGTGCTTGCCTCTGTATAATTGAAGGACTTTTCTGTGGTGATTCTTTTTTGCAGGACAGGGGGAGAGGTGCAGCTCTACTAAAAATCCAGGGAGGGCAATTGCCCTTTTAGATTCTCTGGTTAACATTTTTAACCATCCACTTGTAATACCAGAAAAATGCAACATTCATTGGTTGCTCCTTGCATGTAATCTAGAGAATTAGATATGCAAATTCTCAGTTTTTTTGCTTCAAAATACTGTTTTGACACAGCGATCCTTTTAACAGGATTATTACAGCAAACCAGAGAATTTGCATATCTAATTTGCATATCTTACCCACAATTCTCTTGTGCATTGGTAACATTGTATATTAAGAATTTCTGGGGAAAAGCAAGCGGGGATACTTGCCTAGATGTGCTAATTTCCTATGCAAATATTTACATTGATTTAATTTTGAGACATGGAGGATTTTAATTTCAGTTTTTTATCTCTCCTCATAATTTTAATGAATTTATATATATATATATATATATATACAGTTCCTTAGAGGGAAAGCACAATCTCACCACTCGTTAAGTGCCACGGTGCTCTGCTGTAAATAATCCAAAACGTCCACAGAATGCAGGCACTCACTGGTCTTGATAAAATGTAACAATTTTATTTAGATACCATTAAAATGACATAACGTTTCGGCACCAGTATGTGCCTTTGTCAAATGTCAGCATGTAACCATAAGAATATGCAGCACACTTAAAATCAATATGACACACAATTAAAAACATACCCCTTTTAAAGATGTGAGCAAGCTATTACCGCCATGCCGCCACTCGCGTCTTCCCATCCATGGCAATGACGTCACGTACGCACGCTGCGTGCCTAGCGTGATGACGCATGGCACGGCATTGCCATAGCTACGTCGGATAGCCACACGCGTCAGAGTGGGGAGTGACTTAATCACGCATACAGATTACTGACAGGGACATCTGTGTATACTTGTTGCTAACAGCAACCAAACAATCCACAATCTGTATAGCGTGTTTAACGTTTGGACATAGCGGTTATAAACAAAACCATTGGTAATATTAGGAACATATTATTAAATGGCATATTAGAACATAATCTGATAGATGATTAGATCTGATGTGTGATTGCTATATGCGAAGGACTGTCAAGCTCAGAAAAGAAGGAGGCCAATCAAAGTGCCATCCTAGGAGAATAGGCACAAAGTGCCAAAATAGACAGTAAAAGGCATCAGCACAAGAAAAACATAGAACCTTACCATTATAATACATCATACAGATGAAGACAAGTGAAAACTGTCACTATTCAATTTGTCACTATTAAATTTGTAACCCCTGGTGCAAGACATTAATAGATGTATTAAGAAACTTAATCATATAAATATATGAACAATTGCATATATATTGTAACATCATGCCACCCTGGGGTACAGATAGAAACTTTTTAGTGAATAGTGAGCTATCATTTAGGTATGTCCAGGACAATGACTCTTCAGTGTGGCATTAATAGAATGGGCTAAATGTTTTTAATTGTGTGTCATATTGATTTTAAGTGTGCTGCATATTCTTATGGTTACATGCTGACATTTGACAAAGGCACATACTGGTGCCGAAACGTTATGTCATTTTAATGGTATCTAAATAAAATTGTTACATTTTATCAAGACCAGTGAGTGCCTGCATTCTGTGGACGTTTTATATATATATATATATATATATATATATATATATATATATATATATATATATATATATATATATATATATATATATATATATATATAATGTAGAGAAAATAACTCATTGTGTAAACCATTTAAAAATCTAGACAAGTAAGACGACTTGCTTTTACTCCAGAAACTCTCTGATTACACTGTTTCCAATGCAGCAAAGGATTCTGGGTGAGATATGCAAATGAGGTTCACAATGACTCACTTTTTTACTTCTAGCCTGCTTTTTAAGGCAGACTTCCCTTTACGCCATAGCATCGGCGCATTACACAGCTTCTAAGCTTAGCTAGGAGTAGTACAGTGATTTAGACCAATCCCAGGACAGCTGTTTCGTGGTTATTGCCACTCATCAGTTTTCTTTTCTGGGGGAAATACAACAGCAATTTAAAATATGGGGAGGCGAAAAGTGAGTTTAAAATCCTCCACTAAATCCAAAATGTAGAGAAAATAACTAATTGGCCTCTATTTATCAAGCTGTCAACCGCAAATATTCTGGAATTCTGCAGCGTATTTGTGGCGAGCTTGATTCGCAGTAGTTATCAAACCCTACAGACCGGCAAAAGTAGAATATAGTGACGTAACATACGATCCGCCAGACTCAGTCCGACACAGATTGATGGTTACGTCACTACAGATGTTCCGAACGCAAGTTCGGCACAATCTGACTACTTTTGGAAGTTATCAAAAAACTACCAGGTACGCTCACCACTATTCCGGCCCAGCGTACCTGGGTTTCAATCCGCCGCCCTGGAGGCGGCGGATGCCATAGGAATCAATGGGAGTCTGACAGCAGCGAAAGCTCATGTTCGCTGCTGCCCGATGTCCCATTGATTCCTATGGGAATGTTTACACCTAACACCCTAACATGTACCCCGAGTCTAAACACCCCTAATCTGCCCTAAATAAAGTGTTTAACCCCTAAACCACCACTCCTGGAGCCCATCGTCACCTACATTATACTTATTAACCCCTAATCTGCCCCCCCTATACCGCCGCAACTCTAATAAATGTATTAACCCCTAAACCGCCGCTCCCGGAGCCCACGACAACTCAAATAAAGTGTTTAACCCCTAATCTGCCCCCCCTACACCGCCGCCACCTACATTATACTTATTAACCCCTAAACCGCCGCTCCCGGACCCCGCCGCCACCTACATTATATTTATTGACCCCTAAACCTGTCTAACCCTAACACCCCCTAATTTAAAGATAATTTAAATTAATCTAAATAAATATTCCTATCATGAAATAAATGATTCCTATTTAAAACTAAATACTTACCTATAAAATAAACCCTAAGATAGCTACAATATAACTAATAGTTACATTGTAGCTATTGTCTTTTTTTTTTTACAGGTAGTAGAGCTGATTACTTTGGGGCAATGCCCCGCATATGGCCCTTTTAAGGGCTATTTGTGATCTAGTGTAGGGTAGGGCTTTTTTTTTTATTTTGGGGGGCTTTTTTATTTTATTAGGGGGATTAGATTAGGTGTAATTAGTTTAAAATGCTTGTAATTATTTTATTATTTTCTGTAATTTAGTGGGGTTTTTTTTGTACTTTAGTTAATTTTATTTAATTGTAATTAATTTATTTTAATGTAGGGAATTAATTTAATGATAGTGTAGTGTTAGGTGTAATTGTAACTTAGGTTAGGATTTATTTTACAGGTAATTTTGTATTTATTTTAGCTAGGTAGTTATTAAATAGTTAATAACTATTTAATAACTATTGTACCTAGTTAAAATAAATACAAACTTGCCTGTAAAATAAAAATAAACCCTAAACTAGCTACAATGTAACTATTAGTTATATTGTAGCTAGCTTAGGGTTTATTTTATAGGTAAGTATTTAGTTTTAAATAGGAATAATTTATTTCATGATAGGAATATTTATTTAGATTAATTTAAATTATCTTTAAGTTAAGGGTGTTAGGGTTAGGGTTAGATTTAGGTTTAGGGGTTAATAAATTTAATGTAGGTGGCGGCGGGGTCCGGGAGCGGCGGTTTAGGGGTTAATAAGTATAATGTAGGTGGCGGCGGTGTAGGGGCGGCAGATTAGGGGTTAAACACTTTATTAGAGTTGTGGTGGGCTCCGGGAGCGGCGGTTTAGGGGTTAATACATTTATTAGAGTTGCGGCGGTATAGGGGGGCAGATTAGGGGTTAATAAGTATAATGTAGGTGGCGGTGGGCTCCGGGAGCGGCGGTTTAGGGGTTAAATACTAGGAGTTAATAACTTTATTTAGTTGCGGGGGGGCCGAGAGCAGTGGTATAGGGGATAAACAGTATAGTATAGTGTGGGTGTTTAGTGACAGGGTACCAAGAAAGCTGCGAATAAGCCGACGAGCAGCAAGATTGATGACTGTTAGTTAACAACAGTCCGCTGCTCATCGCACCGTACTTGGTGCGCGGCTTTATGACAGCTTTCTTGATAATTTTGGCGAACGTATTCAGGTCCGCGGCAGCGATGTTAGGCGATCTTAGGCGAGCGTATTGGTGCCGTCAAATGCTAGAAAGTTGACGGCTTGATAACTAGAGGCCATTGTGTAAACCATTTACAAATCTAGACAAGTCAGAAGACTTAAATTGCTGTTGTATATATATATATATATATATGTTTATTCTGGTAGTTAGGAATACTGTAGTTTGCCAGCACATATTCTGTTTGTTTTTTTGTTTGTTGAGCTGATTGAGGATGCGGGGTTTATGCGGCTTGTAGTACAGCTTTATTTGGCTGATTACTCAGGCTCATGGTACAAGGTGGCTGTTTTCTGTACTATTACGCACTTGACCAATCAAATGGAGTGGTGCGACAAGCCTATCCCAATGAACACTCAAGTTTCTTTACTCTGGTAGTGGAGGAGATGTGAGTGTGGTTTAACTCTGTGATCGGTCTTTTAACCACAGATGATATCGGTCATATAGGCGTAGTGCCAGTTGGCCTCTTAGCTTGAGATAATTCCTTTACTTAACGCAAGTTTGGGTTTACGCAGCGGCTTTGGTATCATTGACATACGAGTTGCCATGGGGATGTACACAGATTGATACTTCCAATCCGTATTATAGGCGGTATCTGTATATACCAATGAGGGCTTTTGTTGTCCTTCACATATGTTTGAGGTTGTCTGAGTAATTTTTTATCAGCACGATCGTGAACACACACGGGTATATGTAGAAATAAATTTGGACATCTGTGATGGTACATTAGGACGTCGTTATGAATGTTCTCGGGATTATGAGAATTAGGATTTAGGGTCAGTTATATAGTGGATGTGATGGATGTGTTTAGATTCAACACGTTGTGTAACGCAAGTACAATATTACTTTTACTCTGATGGGTATTTATGTTGTAGGCTGTCAGCACTTGTTCTGTTCATTCCGTGATGTGAGGCTGCTGTCTCTTGGTGTGTAATGCTCCTGGCCAATCAAATCGATGGATGTATCGAGCCTGGCCCAATGAGTACTATAGTCTATTTACTCTGTCAACAGAGGGGGCGTGAGTGTTGTTTGGATCTGCGATTGTGTTGTTAACCACAGATGACATCGGTTATGTATATGTGGGGCCAGTTATGTATATGTGGGGCCAGTTAACCTCTCATCTTGAGATCATTCCCTTTCCTAATGTTAGTTGGTGATAACACAGTGGCTGTATCCGTTAGCGTTCACATACGGGTCAGCATGGGGTATATGCATATTGAATCTACCAATCCGTAATAGAGGCGGTATTCTTCTACACCAATGAGGGCTTCTGTTGTTTTGTACATATGTTTGATGCTGCCGGTGTAATTTTATTGTCACTACGATTGTGATCATAGTTTGTGCCTATAGGGGGATATGTATATTCACCATGATCAAGTCTTAACACAAACTCACTGATATATTATTATAATGTTTACATTTCACTTTATTTACACATTTTAAATCAGCATAGTAGTAATTACACATGCCTGTGTTTTTTGCACACGGTTCACCCTGATTGGTAGCCTACTAGGGGAGTGTTTTGTAGGCCTATAAAAAGAGGAAGGGACGCTGTTGGTCCCGAAACGTCACACAATAAAGTTTGGATTTATCACTGATGTCTACAGTCCAGCGAGTGCTTTATTATTTTTGAAAATCTGCATTCCTTGTCATAGCACCCTGGCAAGTTAGAGTTTGTTGGTGGGAGTGCATATACTATACACCTTGGTTCTATATATATATATATATATATATATATATATATATATATATATATATGTTCTCTGAGAATGGAATTGCATGACATAATATGCCACCTCTGTTTGGGATATGTAAGTGATCTTATAGAATTTATAGCTATAGTTTTATAGAGAAGTCACTAAGTGGGTTGTGTCTGTGGAATTGCCTAGGAAGGAGTCATGAAGGGTGGATTATGCTTGGAAGCTTGTTTTAGGGGCTAGCCCCAGATATTTTGAAATGAGGAACCATCTATACTATCCACTGTTTCCATGGTCAATTAGTTCAGAAGGAACCAGACACAGGTGGCAATGGTCCTACTTGGTCCTACTTGATTAGAGCAGTGGGATCATTAAATTGGCTAAAAAACAACCTAAATTCCACATTAAACAATTGCTCTTCTCTGATGAGGCGGACAGGAATCACCACAATTCAACTCGATTGAGTATGATTGGGTTGATTGACATTCCCCTGCTGGCGGCCCATTGGCCGCGAGTCTGCAGGGGGCGGCGTTGCACCAGCAGCTCTTGTGAGCTGCTGGTGCAATGCTGAATACGGAGAGCGTATTGGTTTTCCACATTCAGCGATGTATTGCGGGCCTGATCTGCACTGTCGGATCAGGTCCGCAAGACCTTTCATAAATAGGTCTCATAGGGTATATAGGGAAGAGCAACCTAGCAGGGAACATGGCCAGGTAGGAAATTAATCATAAATCAACTCAGTTCTATCAGCTTGTTGCAGGCATGGTAAAAATACAAAGTGCTCTCCAGGGAAACCTTTTAACTAAAGATCTCAAGCTAATTTTCAAGACTGTCATTGAAATGGTGATAAGGCAAAAAGTAAAATAATTCAACATTTCCAGTTGTTGGAGTATCTCTTGGATGTATGAATTGTGCCTAAGCAGTGCTTATCCTTAAGAGTTACTGTCCTTTATCATTTAGGACAGAAATACACAGCTTTCTCTCTGCAGTGTTCTGTATCAAAAATTGGTATTGAAACTGAAAATTTCAAGCTCAAAACCAACTGGATTTTTTTTTCTAGTAATAATGCAACTTTGTAACATATACAACGGTTCAGGACACCTCCTTTCTATGTTCAAGACAGACAGACAGACAGACATACATACAGAGATTTGTCTATATGACTTTCAGCCATATTGTGTTCATTTCCATAACCACTAGTATAAACCTGTAAGCACATACAAGACAAATTCTGCATTAAAGTTACCTTCCTATAAATGTTTTTTGTAATCAATGTATTCTAATTTAAACCCAAAATAAATATTAATTAATGATTTTTATTTTTCTCTGTCAGAAAGTCTTTATTCATTGGAGTTTATACAGATGCACATGCACTCACACACACCTTTTCTATATTTTGTATATTATCATTGTCAAGTTTTATCAGTTTAATATTGGATACTTTGGATTCATAAATAACATTTAAACAACTCTATTTGTACATGTGAAAAAAAAGCTAATTTTTAGACGATAATTACATTGATAATTTGTGCATGGTAATAACAATTTTTAGCAAAAGGTGATAACACAGAATTACATGTGCTGGGAAATTACAGCCTTTAGTGAGCTGACCCATTAATCATTGCTTTTTGAATATAATTGAACCAGTGAAATGCCTATATCACGCTCTGCAGGTCTATAGTGGGAAATAAATAGACACACGATTGAACAAATCTACTAGACAAAGAGGATAATGAGTATGAGAGAGAGGAAATGAGATAAATAATGCATTAGATATAATTTCATTACTTTTATATATTTTTATATGCTATTTAATAGCTACACTTACTTGACTTTGCAGGCATTACAAAAGGCTAGGGATTGCTACAGCACGTTGTGTTATCAGGTCATCTGATTTCTTTTTCTCAATTCTGTTGCTGGTTGAATGAGTGGACCTTTCTCCTTCCCCTGCACACTTCTTTTAAAATATGAAATTAATTATTACATATTATTTTGATTGACAGTACACATGAGCAGTGCTACATTTTTCCTGTGAATATGCATTGATTAAAGAGAAATTGTAGTTAAAATTAAACTTTTATTAAACAGTTATTTTCAGTATCAAAGCACCATATGGCAGAAGCCTTAACAATAATGTTAATAGTAATGTTATATATAGGCGCTCACTGATCACAAGACTGTTATACATATAGTTTCTCTCTTATCATAGTGTGTGCAAGCTAGGGTCTCGGAAAAGAAACCTGTCAGGGCCTCCAGTGCAGCATTGGCTGCTGGGAGTTAAAGGGATACTAAACGCAAATTTTTTCTTTCATGATTCGGATAGAGCATGCAATTTTAAGCAACTCTCTAATTTACTTCTATTATCAATTTTTATTCATTCTCTTTGTATTTTTATTTGAAAAAGCAGGAATAAAAGCTTTGGAGCCCATTTTAGGTTGAAGACCTGGGCTGCACTTGCTGATTGTATGGCTAAATGTATCCACCAATCAGCAAGCCCTATCCAGTGTACTGAACCAAAAATGGGCCGGCTTCAAAGCTTTCATTCCTGCTCTTTCAAATAAAGATACCAAGAGAAAGAAGAAAAATTGATAATAGGAGTAAATTAGAAAGTTGCTTAAAATTCCATGCTCTATCTGAATCATGGAAGAAAATATTTGGATTTACTATCCCTTTAAGATTTCATGAGAAAATGCTCATCCAACCCCACCCCTGCTCTTGAACAATCAATTACAGGAGAACAGAGCTTTTCACACATCCCAGATAAATGAGTTCCAAGATTTTTAACATCCACAACCTCTAAAGTTGTGGACACGTTAAAAATGGTCGTCATAAGATTCGCACTTCTTAACCTTTGTCTGCAGGCATTATACATAGGGGCCAGACTACTGAAGACATGTACAGTATATGCTACACGGCCTATTTCAGTATGCTCTGACAAAATGGAGTTAAAAAGTCAACTGAAAAAGGTTTTCTGTTTTTAAATTGTACGTTGTATTTGATTCACGAAAGTTAATTTTGTATCTTAATTTCACTTGGATGGACGTAGGAAAGAAGAGAAGGCTATAAGGATGTAAAAGAATCATATACTGTACTGCTGCTTCCTTGTAGTTGACAAAAGTAAGACGTTGTATGCCAGCCCAATGAATACAATTTTTAATATGTATTATGCTGATAGGCAGATAGGGCAGAGGAAACTTTAAGTGACGAATCATTTACTTAAAGGGACATTCAAGCCAAAATTGGAATGGAAATAGGTGCACTTCAGTTTGGAATCGAAGCATTTTTCGCAATATACATCTATTAGCAAAAATGCTTCTAGTTAAAGCTATAGCTGTTTCAAATTTGCATGTAAGTATGCTCCGTGCACTACAATTTTAAACACAGCACTTGCTCAGAGAGCCTAAGGTGCTAGTTATAACATCTGGTAATGACTCAGGGCCAGATTACAGAAATTTATTTTTTCTTGGAGATGAGCGGTCATTCTACGAGTAGTGATGTCGCGAATAGTTTGCCGGCGAATAGATCCCGGTGAACATAGCATGTTTGTGTTCGTCACGGAGGGCAAACACATGCGATGTTCAATCCGCCCCCTATTCGTCATCATTGAGTAATACTTTGACCCTCTACCTCACAGTCTGCAGACACATTACAGCCAATCAGCGGCAGACACTCCCTCCCAGACCCTCCCACCTCCTGGACAGCATCCATTTTAGATTCATTTGGAAGCTGCATTCTTAGTGGGAGGAGGGACAGTGTAGCTGCTGCTGATTTGATAGGGAAATTGATAGCTAGGCTAGTGTATTCAGTGTCCACTACAGTCCTGAAGGACTCATCTGATCTCTGCTGTAAGGACAGCACCCCAAAAAGCCCATTTTAGGGCTAGAACATCAGTCTTTTTTTTTTTCCTGTGCAATCTAATTCCAGTTGCCTGCCTGCCAAGCCACTTGCCCAGTGCCACCACTCATATCTGGTGTAACAGTAGTGTAAATTTAAAAAAAAAAAACTTTTTTGACTGTGAAACATCAGTCTGCTAGTGTAATCTAATTGCAGTTGCCTGTCTGCCAGCATGTGCCCCAGGCCCAGTGCCACCACTCATATCTGGTGTAACAGTAGTGTAAATTTAAAAAAAAAACTTTTTTGACTGTGAAACATCAGTCTGCTAGTGTAATCTAATTGCAGTTGCCTGCCTGCCAGCATGTTTGCCAGGCCCACTTGCCCAGTGCCACCACTAATATCTGGTGTAACAGTAGTGTAAATTTAAAAAAAAAACTTTTTTGATTGTGAAACATCAGTCTGCTAGTGTAATCTAATTGCAGTTGCCTGCCTGCCAGCGTGTGTGCCAGGCCCACTTGCCCAGTGCCACCACTCATATCTGGTGTAATAGTAGTGTAAATTTTAAAAAAAAATTTTTTGAATGTGAAACATCAGTCTGCTAGTTTAATCTAATTGCAGTTGCCTGCCTGCCAGCTTCTGTGCCAGGCCCACTTGCCCAGTGCCACCACTCATATCTGGTGTAACAGTAGTGTCAATTTAAAATTTAAAAAAAACAAAAACTTTTTTGACTGTGAAACATCAGTCTGCTAGTGTAATCTAATTGCAGTTGCCTGCCAGCCAGCGTGTGTGCCAGGCTCACAGCGTATACTGTGCCCACTTGCCCAGTGCCACCACTCATATCTGGTGTAACAGTAGTGTAAATTTAAAAAAAAAAACTTTTTTGACTGTGAAACATCAGTCTGCTAGTGTAATCTAATTGCAGTTGCCTGCTTGCCAGCGTGTGTGCCAGGCTCACAGCGTATACTGTGCCCACCTGCCCAGTGCCACCACTCATATCTTGTTTAATAGTAGTGTAAGTGTACATTTAAAAATACAAAAACTTTTTGGACTGTGAAACATCAGTCTGCTTTTTTGTGTCAGGCTCACAGCATATACTGTGCCCACTTGCCCAATGCCACCACTCATATCTTGTTTAATAGTAGTGTAAGTGTACATTTAAAAAAAAAAAAAAAGTTTTTGGACTGTGAAACATCAGTCTGCTTTTTTTGTGTCAGGCTCACAGCATATACTGTGCCCACTTGCCCAGTGCCACCACTCATATCTTGTTTAATAGTAGTGTAAGTGTACATTTAAAAAAATAAAAACTTTTTGGACTGTGAAACATCAGTCTGCTTTTTTGTGTCAGGCTCACAGCGTATACTGTGCCCACTTGCCCAGTGCCACCACTCATATCTTGTTTAATAGTAGTGTAAGTGTACATTTAAAAAAATAAAAACTTTTTGGACTGTGAAACATCAGTCTGCTTTTTTGTGTCAGGCTCACAGCGTATACTGTGCCCACTTGCCCAGTGGCACCACTCATATTTTGTTTAATAGTAGTGTAAGTTGTCATGGTATATGTGAGGTTAATAAATATATATATTTTAATCATATATCTCAAGATTAATAAATCTGTATTTTTGATCAGATATTTCACTGATCAAAAAAAAAAAAAAATTGATTCATTCCTCTCAGACCAACTGACTTCAATCATGTTCAGCTCTTCCCCCACTTTAACAATTAACACAGGTAAAATTCTGAATACACATCTCCAGGATGTCTCCAAAAGCTTGACAATACAACATTTGGTTTAATTAAAATGTAGCCACAGTTTCAGAAGACCATATGTATGATTGCTTGGGAATGTGAGATAAAATCTATTTACCCCTCCCAATATACCTAGGAATCTAGCTCAGGTGACAAGTCATGTGAGATTTTCAGCATCTGCCCTTTGGTGCAGGGGACCCCATGTAGTGAATGGGAGACAGGGAGTCTGAAGTTACTGAAAGGGCAGTTAGAACGTTACGTTAGGATAATACAGTGAAGGCACATGACTTACATTATGATTTTAAAACAACTGTATATATTTTAATGGATATGAGATGTGTATATGTGTGTATATATATGTATGTATATATATATATATATATATATATATATATATATATATATATATATATATATGTATATATATATGTGTGTGTGTACATATATGTGTATATTTTGAAGGCATGAATATCTTGGCCTCTGTGTGTTTGAAAACATGAGTGGATGTTTGTGGACCTGAGGAGAGGTGATTATTGACATTTTTTTTTTTTTTTATTTCAGATCTACATAGACAGGATTTACTTGGAATACAGTACAATACTGAAATAAAAATAGGCTGTTATTTGCAAAGAAGTGCCAGAATGCTGACAAAGTTGTGATGCATTTTGGGCTAGTAATTGGCAGTGTTAAATTACCTTAATATAATAAAATGTTAATAATATAACATATTTGGTATCAGAATAATCAGAAAAAAATAACCTAATATTAACCATCTGTAATTGGGGTTATATATGATTAATGCAGAGAGTGTGATCTGATTAAATAACCATTTTATGAAAGAAAATTTTTTTTTTAACTTGCTTAAAAATGTTAGAGATGGTCTTGTTGTATTTGTTTGTTTGTACGTCTGCTGCCACCTAGTGTTATGATGCGGAATTACAACCATGAGATGATTGGTTGTTGCAAAGAATGCATTTCCTTGACAACACATTTACCAAATAAACCAATCCATGTTCAGTTGCAAATAACTAATCCAAGACAAGGCCGTGGGCGTTTCCAATATTCACCAATGACTGATAAATAATCAAAAAGGGGAGGGGTGAGATCAGATGATTTAAAACCCCAGCATAGAGACTAAAAAGGGTGTGTTGACTGATCCAGAAAGGAGTAACTGCTGCAGTTATTAATCAAAAGCACACACCTACCATTGGACTCCATATGCTTTACCCCAATTTTGAATTTCTGAGGTGAATTGGATCTGTTGCAAAACATTGGAACTGGATTGCTGTTTATTTGGGGTGATGTATACAAGGTTTTTGTAAGATAGTTATAAGCATAGCCACTACAGTAAAATTACAATTTTTGAATTGGAAAGAACAAATTGGGCTTTTAGATTGTATTATATAACCTTAAATAGCTCTTAGCCTGCCTGTTTGTATGCAAGGATTTAAATTAAACATTTATTATTGCTGTATTTAGCAGAGTTAAGGAAATATTTCAAGTTAGCATTTCATAGCCTATGTATTGTTATACTAATCCCAATCCTAAATTGTTTATCTATGCAAATATATAATAATAATTCAGAAGTGTATATTGTATTTCAAATTGCTAGTCACAGCCTATATATTGTATTGTTGTTTAAATCTGTGTCTGATTGGCTAAGTAACTCATCTATACAAGTTCTGATATTGTCAGTTAATTTTGTATTAGGATAAATTGCAATTTAAATAGCAGAATATATATTATCCTATTGTTTTATAAACACTGTTTAGAATTGTATTGCTTGGATGTTAAAGGTTTTTTAGTCCCATTGTGTTAAATAAATAAAAGGCTGAATTGTGAAGGTATATCTTTCTGGGTTTTGTGAGAAGGATAGCATATCTTAAGAGTTAGTTTTAACGCATATAAATTTTGTTTCATTTCCTTTTATTGCGAATATACTTCAATATGTTTATGGATATTAACTAAATAAAAGAATTCAGATATTTATATTAATTGTATGGTCTAGTAGATGCATGGTTGATTAGGGTTTCAATTTTTAAGGAAAATTATTTTAAGATTGTGTTTATAACCCTGCCATAAACTTATATATATTATTTGGATAGCACTACTAAGATTTTCATAAATATACTGACATAATAATTGGAGGCACTTTTCTGAGATTTAATAATATCCATCATAATTGATATAATATATTTGTAAGTAAATAGAAATTATTATAAAAGAGAAAAAAAAATAAAAAATTCATATTTCGATATTAATATTTTGAAGATATAATTTTTTTTTTGAAAAGTTGAAATATTAATTTTCATATTTCGAGATTGACATTAATATCTTGAAATATTATTAAAGATTAATTTTGAAAAATTAATAAAAATATTAATTTTTCATATTTCAAAATTAATCAAAAATATTAATTTTTCATATTTTCAAAGTTAATAAAAAATATTAATTTTTCATATTTCGGAATATTAATTTTTCATATTTCAAAATTAATAATATTTTTTTTTGAAATATAAAATTTTTCTCTCTCTTTATTGGCAAAAATTGTATTAGCATTTTAGTTAAATAAATACTAAACCAATACAATAATGTCTGTAGCCAGAAGTGACTCATTTAATTCTATACATAGCAATGAAATTGGTCCCATAACCATACCTATTACTAAAGGTCAGGTCCTTAAGAAAGATATCTTAAGTTACCTTAAAGGGAAGTTTAATATTGCGGGTGAATTAAATGATTTTATGGATATGCTTGAAACTAGGGCTAAAAATATTACCGTTAATAATAATATGTGGAATGAAGAGAATGAATTCTTCCAGGAATTATTAATGATTAATCAATGCGAAGCTCCCAAAAAGCGAGACGAACTAATACTAAAATCCTGGCCCCTTTTAATATGCATAATTGACGAAATGTCGTTTTGTGTCACAGACAAACGATTGCAAATACAGGAGCTAGAAAATAGTATTCGTTCCTCGCGCAGACGCGAAGAGGGTTTAAAAATAGCCAAAAATAAAATGGATGAATTTGCCCAAAACCTAACAGCCTTAGATAAGCATAATACAGACTTAATCGCACAGATACAAGATTTAAATAAACAGCTTGCGCAAAGCCAGAGAGAATTAAGCGATTTAAAAAGGTCATATCGCCATAATGAAAACCCCTATATTAGCAATGAGAATAATACAGATAATGCTAACTCCTTTAGCGAACGCGTCAGGGACGAGGTACGAAAATATATAGAACAACATAGACAAATGACCCCTAACGGGTCAGAAGTAGATTTCCCAAATAGACAATCCCCTCAGGATGTAAATCCAGAGGACAGCTGTAGCGCAGCTGATGCGGGGGAGGGAAACTCTAACAGAGAATCCCAAAATAAGTCTGATAAAGTCTATGATTCCCATAAAATAATCACCTTCGTACAACGCGCAGTACCTATATTCTCCAATAAGGGAACAACATCTGTAATTGATCATTTACAGGCTTTTGAAAATGCGTTATATATATAAAAGCTATAATGAATGTTACAAGTGAGAAATTGAAAATTGAATTTCTACCTTGGGTATTTGACAGTAAGCATCACAAATTCTGTGCCTCACTAAAGGATATGAATATTCATTCCTGGAATGGGGTAAAAGAACAATGCAGAAAAGAATTCGGGCAATATCGCACTAAAACTGCCGCGAAGATAGCGGTATATGGTTTAAAGTGTTGTGCGAATCAGAGTCCAATCGAATTCCTTTCTGTATTGAAAAATGCGTACAGTATGGCTGAAGATAATCCCAGATTTGATGGCTCAGAATTTGTAAATTTATTTTTTGAAGCATTGCCTACACCCATCAAAATCAACTTAGCTAGAGATTTTGATGAGGACTGCTCATTGGAATGGCTGATCAAAGAGAGTACGAAGTTTATACTCTATTCAGCAGTCCAGTGAGCAGGGGTTAAAAAGGAGTCAAAACCCAAAATTGTGGCAGAAACTAGGGTGTCACCTAGCCCCCTCAATTTGGAGTCTAACAAGAGGACTTATGCAGAGGTGGGCCAGTCAAAACAGGCCACCTCCACAGAGGTTTAATTCTGCCCCTCCCCCTACACAGGTTGAGGCGCAGGGAGACTATAACCAAAGTGGGGGACATAATCAGGTGAATAATTACTCACAAAGAGAATACTCACCAAATAATTGGTATCCGCGCAAGGGTAGATACAATAGACAGCGAAGATATTCTCAGGGTAACCAGACACCCCAGGTATATAATGCTCCCCAAAGTACTAATGCTGAACAAGCTGAACCCCAGGGGGCAACCACGCCAGAATAGAAATAGTGGCCCTGATTCTGAGGGAACCCAATGGTCCAGGAATCAGTACAATGGGGCACCAAGAGATAGGCCCAGGGGTAAAGGTAACTTGTACAATCAGGTAGATATGCTGTTTACCCAATTAAATCGGTTGAGCGAACAAATCGCTAATATGAGTCAAAAATCTACGGCTCAGCAAGCCGAACAATACTTTTTTAGGGGTACAGCTAGTGGTCAGCAGTGGACCACAGGCACAGTCATAAATACTGCAGTATCACCTGAAGGGGAGGGGAGAGATATACAAAATGTAGTAATAAATATCAATGATACTAATCATGTTATCTCCCCACAGACCGGAAACGGACAAATTAGCTGTGACAATGAGCGACATCAGCCGGGAAAAATTAACCAAACTTTTCCTCTGCAGTGTTCTCTTAACATTATTTCCACAGATGCAGTACACAAGAACCCAGCTGACCTTGTCATAGGTGAAACAGGTAGGTATCGAAATTTCCTCTGCATCGAATGACACAGCGGGATCCCAGGTAAAACGTGGCGAAGGCCCCAGATGTACAAGAATGCAAATTTATTGTGTGAAATGATAGAAACTGCAGGAAGATATTATGTACTAGTTGAGCTGCAAGATTCAGTCTCCAACCCTATCAAGGGATTAATTGACACTAGGGTCACAGGCAACTATCTTATCCCACAGGTACCTTACACACAGGCTAAATGAGCTAACACCCCACAAACCCAAATAAGAGAAATTTGACAGGTTCTCTAATAGGTGTTGGGGGTGACTCCCAAAAAGTCTACGGGTACTGCCTGGTTAAAATTTAAATTGGGGAAACAGGGGGTCATAAGGGACCACCCTGTCATTATAGTGGATCTGCCAACCTGATCGTTTAATTATTGGTAGTGATCTCCTGAAACGATTAAGCACCATAATTGATTGCATAAATAATGTAATTTGGTCGCAAGTTAAACGGCCTATCAATTATGAAAAAATCTGGTATATCTCGCACCCGACACAGCTGTCACGTGGTGGAAGAGAAACCAGATGCTGTGGAGATTCATTTCAGGAATAACTCTACACCTGAAATCACTATTCTACAAATAGATGATCAGACTCCTTTTAGTGGCTCTGATGGTAATACTTTTAAAATATCGCCTGGAAAGATAGCGAATATTTCCCTAGATAGCGATGTATTAACCATATCACTCCACAAGGGGGATCATAAAATCCCTAAGGGGGGAGGGCCACACTCAATACCTCACAGGGATTGAGAGAGTTAAAGAGGATCTATTATCCCCTATACAAGTGCATGACCTTGGTAAAACCGAGTATGGCTAAAATAAACTTAAAACAGGAAGCTAGCTATATAAGGCGAAGGTTTATTAACGCAAATAGCTGAACCTAAAGTGATTAAATATCTTTCTCCCCAAGACCACAGTGTCAACGGCCTGGATGACAGGTCTGAAAGCTATAACATCACAGCTAAGTGCTTATTATCTATCTCTATTGGTAATAAGTCAGTGAAGCACTGTTTTTAGTTTTAAATACTCCCATAATCAAATATACATTGGCCAATGATATCTTACATAGATATGCCATACAAATAGATCTGATTAATTCTTGCCTTTGGAGCAGGTTAAAGGGGGACCCTGAAGTATTTCAGGATGAAAATGCAGCCCTAAAATCAAACCAGCAATTGCCATATGCTGTGAATATGCAGGTATCTAGCGATGTTATAATTCCTGCTGGGGCTGATAAATTTATTTTACCCTTACAGGTAAAGAGAGGTCAGAAATTAAAAACTTCTGAAACACTGATTTGCCTCTCCCATAGAATACAAAATCTGGGTGTCACAGTAACCTACACTCCTATGGTGAATATTTGAACTGTTCCAATACATATTGTTGTGCATAACATGACCCCACAGGATATAACATTTATCCAAGGGAACTACCATAGGATATGCACTGGAATCAAGTTATTACACTTTTGGATTCCAGAATAATGTAATTGGGCTAATACCTGAAGGATACTTAACTGAAGAACAATTAATAGAACAATCCTTTGCATCTATGCCAGAGGGTCTATTTAATATTCAGTCATTTATCCCTTCAGCTCAGAGGAAGGCATCTGTAAAAATTGAAGAAGCCTCTCTAGTGTTTGATCAGCCAATCAAACAGCAAGATTACCCCAATCCCCAGAGGTCATGGGAGCAATATAAATTATAATCAAGGGATCTCACCTCTAGGTTGGAAGAAGCCTATGAAATAGGACAGCCTGAAATCTTTCCAGGATTTCAGCAAATAGTCGAAGAGCAAATATCCTTAGCCAATGGCTGTTCTAGCGATGATGAACGCCAACAAGCTGCGAGAACTCCTGATGGAGTACAAGGATATTTTCGCTAAGGATTCTTATGACTGTGGTACCACAGACTTGCACATTGCAAGAATACAAACAGATCCTAATGCTGCCACCTGTATTTGTCAAACAATACAGACTTCCCTTAGCCTCATATGATTCTCTTGCAGAGATCATAAGGAATTTGGAAGAAAGAGGTATTATCAGACAGGTGCACAGCTCTTATAATAATCCTATTCTAGGTGTCCTTAAGCGCAATGGACAATTGGCGTTTGTGTGCTGACTTAAGACGCTAAACAAACGAGTATACATGTCTGGCTGGCCTGTACCATACATTGACCAGTGCCTAGCACAAATGCAGGGATCCAAAATATTCACTGCCATTGATTGTGCACAGGGATATTGGACCATAAAGGTACATGAGGAGGACCAGTATAAGCTGGCATTCTCTTTCCAAAGGTCCAATATGCATTCCAGAGACTTCCATTTGGAGACATAAATTCTGGACATGAATTTGCTGTATTCATGCATAAGGCTATGCCTGACGCACTGGAAAGGGGGACCTTATCTTATGTTGATGATGTTTTAATCAAAAGCACAGACTTTGAAAAACACATCACAGAACTTAAACACGTCCTCAGCCAACTTAAAAGGGCAGGTGTCAATTATCCCTGCAAAAAGCTCAATGGTGCCGCACTCGTGTAAACTTCTTGGGACATGAAGTTACCTCTGACGGATTATAATCCCCAGAAGAAAAAGGTGGAAGCTATAGTGAATTCTAAAAACCCAACTAACTTAAAGGAATTGAGATCATTCCTGGGTATGACCGAATTATTCTCGCAAATTCATTGATAATTATGCGGAATTAGCTAAACCACTACTACTTCTTCTAAAGAAGGATGTGAAATGGCACTGGAGTGAGTCTCAAGAGACAGCCATCAGAGAGCTGAAGAGAAAACTCACTCAAGCACCTTGCTTAGCGTACCCTGAAGGTGGTAAACCTTTCTACTTAGAAACGGGGGTACACAGATGTAAGCATGAGTGCTGTGTTATACCAAAAGCATGATAATTTGAACAAAGCCATTGCATATGCGAGCAAAAATCTATCCCCAGTAGAAATAAAGTTTAACGATTGCGAAAAAGCCCTCTTATCTACTGTATGGGCTCTACAAATTTCCGCAGCTATATACAGGGCGAGAAAATTATTGTAGAAACGGCCCCACCAGCCTTTGCTATATTTGCAAAGTGAGAGAATAAGAGATGGGAATTTGTCTAATAGCCGCATAACAGCGTGGACTCTTTCCTTGCAAGGCTGGCCATTAGAAATTCGCTACAAGCAGAATAAAAAGAATCCAGTCGCACAAGGACCTTGCTGAGCTCCACGACTGTACTGATAGAGATCCTGGGGAAGAATTATCAGAAGATGATTTTCTGGAGGAACAATTGCTTTCCCCATATAAAATAGTACAATGAGGACCATTGTCAAACACTACCTTGGGTGTATGTTGATGGTTGTTCTTACCATGCCACTATTGATAATGAGCGCAGATTAGTCGCTGGCATTGGTATAACTGGGGGCAAATGGATTCCCAAATATATCTATAGGGTTTCAACATTGGACCAAGATCAAGTCAGGTTGCAGAACTAACTGCTGTTTTCAAAACCATTGAAATGGCTATTGAACATAGTATTAATGAATTTGTGATCATAACTGACTCAAATTATGTGCGTGACAGCTTTGTTGAATACCTGCCAACTTGGAAAAGAAATGGCATGCAGAAAAGCAATCACAAACCAGTCAAGCATGGCAAATTGTTCTGCGAGATTGATAATCTGGTAGTATCCAATGATTTAACCATACACTGGAAAAAGACCAAGGGTCATTCCAGAGTTCTAGGTCCTGATAAGGAAGGCAATGACCTTGCGGATTCATTAGCCAAACAAGGAGCCATAACTGGAGAACTCCTTAATATTGACCACTTAATGGGTGCAATTCAGGTAGAAGCCATTACCAGAAACCAGGCAAAACAACAGAGTGAGCCTAACTTGGTACAATGGAGTCAGGATTCTCCTAATGAGGACCTGATCACTAGTCAAAAAGAAGACCCCATTGTAGGCATCTTCTATAAACACATAGAAGATCCTGAAAGCAAACCCCATCTCAAAAGATGATTGCATTGGCAAAGAAGATCTTAGAAATCTTAATGAAATCCCGATCACAATTCAAGTTACAGGATGGTTTGTTAATTAGAACCTCCCAAAACTGGCATCCAGCAGTGGGTAGTACCCACCAAGTTCAGAGGGTCTAATGCTTCAACATGCCCATGATTGCTCCCACATCTGGTCATCGTGGTGCCAAACTCACGTATGAAATATTACGTGATTATGCTTTTTGGCCCACACATGTTGAAAGATGTTCAAACCTACTGTCAAGGGTGTTTTAATCTGTCCACAGTTCCAACCCACTGCACCAACGCATAGAGCGCCATTGCAGAAGAGGGGGATGGTAATGCCATGGTCAGATATACAAATTGATTTTATCGATCCAGTAACAAGATCATCAAGAGGTAACAAGTACATGTTAACAGTGACATGCCTGTTCACTAAATGGGTAGAGTGCATTAGTGCACCTAACAATAGTGTGGAAACATGTGCAGCATTGCTCATCAACCATGTATTTTCCAGATTTGGTCTGCCCCAAAGAATCGAGTCAGATCGGGGGACCCACTTCACTAGCGAAGTGATGACAAAAATGTGGAAAATACTAGGGGTTAAAAGAAAGCTCCATATTGCTTATAGAGCTGCCTCAAGTGGTGGTGTAGAGTGTTACAACCAGTCCATTGTTAAAATCCTCAAAAAGTTTGTGAGTGAAACAGGTTAAGACTGGGATGTAAAACTACCTCTTGTCTTAATGGCGATTAAGAGCAACTCCAAGTAGTGCTACCAAGATGTCACCTTTTGAACTGATGACTGGTAGAAGAATGGTTCTACCTCAGCATCTGCTATACCGTACATCAGACCAAAACTTGATAAACGCTGCTAATACACATCAATATGTGGAGAACTTCAGAAAACACCTGCAATATGCCTTTGCATTTGCTCAAAGGAATTTAGAAAGAGCCGCAACTGCCACTAAAACCTATTATGATCTCAAAACATCCAAAAAGGAATATGAAATAAATGATAAAGTTTATCTTTATAACTTTGGAAGAGATCAGGTTGGGAGAAGAAATTTCTTCCCCATGGAGAAAGGTCCTTTCGTCATTACTGACAAAATATCTCCAGTGGCCTATAAAATACGGATCCCCAAAAATGAAAGTTTCATAGATAAATGGGTCCATATAAATCAACTGCGAGCATGTCATCCCAGATCCCAACTACAAGTTATAGAGGGAGAATGAAGTGTCATAAAATGAACTGAGATATACGCGTTGCTCCTCAGTCAAATACCATTGACTTTAGGCCAATTTAAATACATGTGTCCTACATCTATTTAAAAATTGGAAGGGGGATTTATGTCATGGTATATGTGAGGTTAATAAATATATATATTTTAATCATATATCTCAAGATTAATAAATCTGTATTTTTGATCAGATATTTCCACTGATCAAAAAAAAAAAAAAATTGATTCATTCCTCTCAGACCAACTGACTTCAATCATGTTCAGCTCTTCCCCCACTTTAACAATTAACACAGGTAAAATTCTGAATACACATCTCCAGGATGTCTCCAAAAGCTTGACAATACAACATTTGGTTTAATTAAAATGTAGCCACAGTTTCAGAAGACCATATGTATGATTGCTTGGGAATGTGAGATAAAATCTATTTACCCCTCCCAATATACCTAGGAATCTAGCCTCAGGTGACAAGTCATGTGAGATTTTCAGCATCTGCCCTTTGGTGCAGGGGACCCCATGTAGTGAATGGGGTCAGGGGAGTCTGAAGTTACTGAAAGGGCAGTTAGAAACGTTACGTTAGGATAATACAGTGAAGGCACATGACTTACATTATGATTTTAAAACAACTGTATATATTTTAATGGATATGAGATGTGTATATGTGTTGTATATATATGTATGTATATATATATATATATATATGTATATATATATGTATATATATATGTGTGTGTGTACATATATGTGTATATTTTGAAGGCATGAATATCTTGGCCTCTTTGTGTTTGAAAACATGAGTGGATGTTTGTGGACCTGAGGAGAGGTGATTATTGACATTTATTTTTTTTTTTATTTCAGATCTACATAGACAGGGATTTACTTGGAATACAGTACAATACTGAAATAAAAATAGGCTTTTATTTGCAAAGAAGTGCCAGAATGCTGACAAAGTTGTGATGCATTTTGGGCTAGTAATTGGCAGTGTTAAATTACCTTAATATAATAAAAAGTTAATAATAAAACAAATTTGGTATCAGAATAATCCAGAAAAAAATAACCTATATATAACCATCTGTAATTGGGGTTATATATGATTAAAGCAGAGAGTGTGATCTGAATTTTTTTTATTTTTAACTTGCTTAAAAATGATAGAGATGGTCTTGTTGTATTTGTTTGTTTGTACGGTCTGCTGCCACCTAGTGTTATGATGCGAATTACAACCATGAGTTGATTGGTTGTTGCAAAGAATGCATTTCCTTGACAACACATTTACCAAATAAACCAATCCATGTTCAGTTGCAAAGAACTAATCCAAGACAAGGCCGTGGGCGTTTCCAATATTCACCAATGACTGATAAATAATCAAAAAGGGGAGGGGTGAGATCAGATGATTTAAAACCCCAGCATAGGGACTAAAAAGGGTGTGTTGACTGATCCAGAAAGGAGTAACTGCTGCAGTTATTAATCAAAAGCACACACCTACCATTGGACTCCATATGCCTTTACCCCAATTTTGAATTTCTGAAGGTGAATTGGATCTGTTGCAAAACATTGGAACTGGATTGCTGTTTATTTGGGTGATGTATACAAGGTTTTTGTAAGATAAGTTATAAGCATAGCCACTACAGTAAAATTACAATTTTTGAATTGGAAAGAACAAATTGGGCTTTTAGATTGTATTATATAACCTTAAATAGCTCTTAGCCTGCCTGTTTGTATGCAAGCATTTAAATTAAACATTTATTATTGCTGTATTTAGCAGAGTTAAGGAAATATTTCAAGTTAGCATTTCATAGCCTATGTATTGTTATACTAATCCCAATCCTAAATTGTTTATCTATGCAAATATATAATAATAATTCAGAAGTGTATATTGTATTTCAAATGCTAGTCACAGCCTATATATTGTATTGTTGTTTAAATCTGTGTCTGATTGGCTAAGTAACTCATCTATACAAGTTCTGATATTGTCAGTTAATTTTGTATTAGGATAAATTGCAATTAAATAGCAGAATATATATTATCCTATTGTTTTATAAACACTGTTTAGAATTGTATTGCTTGGATGTTAAAGGTTTTTAGTCCCATTGTGTTAAATAAATAAAGGCTGAATTGTGAAGGTATATTTTTCTGGGTTTGTAAGAAGGATAGCATATCTTAAGAGTTGGTTTTAACGCATATAAATTTTGTTTCATTTCCTTTTATTGCAAATATACTTCAATATGTTTATGGATATTAACTAAATAAAAGAATTCAGATATTTATATTAATTGTATGGTCTAGTAGGTGCATGGTTGATAAGGGTTTCTATTTCTTTGTATTGTGTTTATAACCCTGCCATAAACTTATATATATTATTTGGATAGCACTACTAAGATTTTCATAAATATACTGACAAAGTGTACATTTAAAAAAAAATGAGAGGCAGAAGGCAGGCCACCCCGCAGGTGCTGTCCGTGGTCGTGGTGCTGTGATTCCCTTTGGCCCTAGAATAATGCCCAGTGTTCAGAGTCCACGTACTATGAATTCGAAAAGTTCTGAGGACATAGTTGACTTTTTAACACAGGACACCCAATCTTCTATAGCTTCCGCTCCGAACCTGGACGCACCATCCTCCTCCAGCTTATCTTCGAGCAGCACCTCTCAAGTTACCAACTCGCCCTGCCCTGCCGCCACCACCAACACTAGCACCACAGCCGCTTCTCTTGATCTGTCAGAGGAGTTATTTACACATCAGTTGAAAGAAATGAGTGATGCGCAACCATATGTCTTAGTCAGGCAGCATTACACACATGGACGTACGGTGTGATGATGATGATGTTATACCCGCTGCGGGAGCTTGGTCTGTCACTGTGAAGCGAGAGTAACCCTTACACTACCTGATTGATACAACATCATACCTGATGTTTTAAAGCACGTTATTCCAAACAATTTAGGAATGTTAGGTGATTTATGCCCTTTATGGATTAAAACCAGACTCTGCATCAACTATGTAATTTTCCGTGGGAGTTTTGCCATGGATCCCCCTCCAGCATGCCACAGTCCAGGTGTTAGTACCCTTGAAACAACTTTCTCATCACTATTGTGGCCAGAAAGAGTCCCTGTGGGTTTTAAAATTCACTTGCCCATTGAAGTCAATGGGGGTTTGCCCGGTTCGCCGGTTCACAAACTTTTGCGGGAGTTCGCGTTTGCAGTTCGCGAACCCAAATTTTTAGGTTCGCAACATCACTATCTACGAGTTGAAAGTAAAAAGTTTGGGCTCTCGTGCTTGCAAAGTCATAGTGACAAATAAGAAGTCACGATCACGGTTATTTTAAAGTGTAACATAAGATAATATTGCATTTATACATGTATATATATATATATATATATATATATACTTGATTATAAATAGGTATAGATTTATACAGATATATAGGAATATCTATTTAAAAATACTTAGAAAATATTCCCCTATGTGTAGAACATTGGAATGTTAAATATTTACAGTAAATACATAGTTAAACACTTTATTAAATATGGATATTGCATAAATATGATTTTTTTATGTTTTCAGCTACTTGATCGCAAAGGGCTCCAATGCACTTATATATGTGGCTATATATATATACATATTTATTTATGTTTTAAGGTTTTTGAGTGGAAAGGGCTCTAAAGTGTGTTATTCTAGCTTTTGTTCCGTCTCAGCTGAGTGCGTCGCTCTCTCTTTATATATTTATGCAAATTACTCTTGGGTCTCCCTGAGTAATGGGGGAAACCAGACATGGAGGCCTACTTATCAAGCCGCTGGCACCAATATGCTCGCCTGACATTGCCTAACATCGTGGCCGTGGACCTGAATACGCTCTCCATATTTATATAGAAAGCTGTCAAAAAGCCGCGCACCAAGTACGGGGCAATGAGCAGCGGACTGTTGTTAACTAGCAGTCATCGGTCTTGCTGCTCTTTGGCTTTTTCACAGCTTTATTTGTACCGTGTCACTAAACACCTCCACTATACTAAAATGTTTAACCCCTATCCCGCCGCTCCCGGACGCCGCTGCAACTAAATAAAGTTATTAACCCCTATCCCGCTGCTCCCGGAGCCCACCAAAACTCTAATAAAGTTATTAACCCCTACCCCCGTCGCTCCTTGGACCCACTCCGCAACCAAATAAAGTTATTAACCCCTATCCCGCAGCTCTCTGAGCCAACCGCAACTCTAATAAAGTTATTAACCCCTATCCCGCTGCTCCCGGACCCTGCTGCCACCTACATTATATTATTAACCCCTAATCTGCCACCCCCTACACCGCCGCCACCTACATTATGTTATTAACCCCTATCCTGCCGCTCCCGGAGCCCACCGCAACTAAATAAATGTATTAACCCCTAAACCCCTGGCCTCCCAAATCACTAGCACTTACTAAATCTATTAACCCCTAAACTGCCAGCCCCCCACAACGCCATAAACTAAATTAACCTATTAACCCCTAAACCTAACAACCCGCTAACTTTATGTAGGTGGCGGCGGGGTCCGGGAGCGGCGGAATAGAGGTTAATAACTTTATGTAGGTGGCGACAGTGTCGGGGCAGCAGATAAGGGGTTAATAAGTATAATGTAGAGGCGGCGGTATAGGGGCGGCAGATTAGGGGTTAATAAGTATAATGTAGGTGGCGGGGGTGGCAGATTAGGGGTTAATAAGTATAATGTAGGTGGCGGTGGTGGCGGGCGGCAGATTAGGGGTGTTTAGACTCTGGGTATATGTTAGGGTGTTAGGTGTAAACGTAACTTTTATTCTCCCATAGGAATCAATGGGATATCGGGCAGCAGCGAACATGAGCTTTCGCTGCTTTCAGACTCCCATTGATTCCTATGGCATCCACCGCCTCCAGGTCAGCGGATTGAAAAGCAGGTACGCTGGGCCGGAATAGTGGCATGCGTACCTGTTAGGTATTTGTTAACTAGCAAAAGTAGTCAGATAGTGCCAAATTTGCATTCGGAACATCTGTAATGACGTAAGCATCGATCTGTGTCGGACTTTGACCGGTGGATCGTATGTTACGTCACAGATTTCAACTTTTGCCGGTCTGTAGGCTTTGATAAATAAGGGGAATCAGGCTCTCCACAATTACGCTGCAGAATTCCAGCGTATTTGCGGTTGACGGCTTGATAAGTAGGCCTCATAGACTCTTTGCACACATGCCCTTAGGGAGATGCACCTCTATTAGCTACATCTAACACAATATATTTTTTCATTCCACTAAAGAAACAATATAACATTGGGGAAGAGAACTGTGAATTAAATACATTTATACATAGAATAACAGTATAAATAGATAAGCTAAATCAATATATTCATACATCTACTCTGTATTAGATACAAGATTGACACTATGGAGGACTAGTGGCAATAGAGGAGAAGTACTATTCGCTAGACACAGTATAGCCTTTGACAAGGACTTAGGCAGTACCAAGAATTTCAAAATATTTTCTCAACCAGTAGAACACAATATGCCCTAGGGGATCTATTCTTGGAAATGGAGAATCTCAAAATCAAAGAAGCAAGATTCAAAATAGATAAGTGACTTTAGAAAAATATCACCATCTGAATATGATCCCGAGAGGACTTCGGCTAAACAAATACCCCACCTTTGAGGTGACAGATGAAGAAGTATATAAATGGAATGGAACAGTGTTCTAGCTGAATGTTCAATCAAACTATTGCTCCTAGTTATAAAATTCAAAGCTGCGGAACTGACCAAAACTAGAGATAAGATCATAGTAGATTACAAATATCTCTTGACAGATTCACTCTAGATCCAGACTACAAGGAAATGGATGTGATCTTACAGAAAACTGTGGAGGAATCCAAGAAAGAAGTTATAGAAATAAAGCACTCCAAATATTTAAGAGATCATGATGATTACAAAAACAATCAAGTCTTTGTATGGAAGAGAAAAGACAGGCTCATACAAAACAGATTAGGTAACAGAAGAACCAGAAGATGGCGATCAGATCACGTCTCTAGACAAAGACAAAATACAGAAAGTGAAGAAAACACTCAAGGTTCACAACTGTCCTCATAAAAGCAGTGAACTTTATGGACACTGATGCCGAATCTGGAAACGATGAAGCATGGGCGCAGAGTGATCAGGATCATCATATCCATGCTCAAGAAAAAGACTCATATCAAAATATATTATATAATGAACATAATAAAATAGTAGAGAGACCCTCTATACTGAAAGTAAATAGTATTAAACCCTAACAAAGAGTCTATTATGATATCAACAACAGAATCAATACTATAAAACTAGTAATGTAAATAAACAACCATTTAATAGAGGAAGAGGTAGAGGGGGCCCAGATAATAGAGCTCAAAGCAGATTAGATCCTGCACAAAAATATTTTAATATCAGTAATAAATCAGAGATTAATAAACACCCACCTAGCCAGTAGGGGGAGACACAGGAGGAGAGAAAACAATGAGAGTATGCACAGGTTTTTTACCTCCCCCAAGAAAGACCAGGAGGGGGGGGGGATCAGGAAGAGGCTCGACAGGCAAAAATCGCTATCAATTTAAGAACCCAAAAGAATTAACTAAAGATACAGAAGTCAATTCACTAGGTAAAAAGATAGAAATTGTGGGCAATGTGATAAATATCTCAGATACAGAACTTACAAATGTACAATATTCTGTATTGAATTTAGGACTAGTTTTGCACCGTCCAGTAAAATTTTAATTTATTTGACACCATGATTGATTTAAATGGCCTAGTGAGAAATTTAACATTAAAAAGACATTTTGCAAATAATATTGAAGAACCGGTATCTATAACTACCAGACACCGAGGATGAATAACACATGCTTAAATTTCAGTGAAATATGCAGTGTGAAGGATCTAGAAGATCTTGCCAGTATGGGAATAGAAAATGATCCCTCAAATGAGGAGATAGAACAAAATCTACTAACTAATACCATGACATTGCAAGTCAAAATTCTACCCATACAAAGTAGAGGGAATGTTTTAGAAATGTTCCACAAAACCGTAGAAAAAGAATTAACAATGCTATATTCGAAAGAAGGGACCCTATAAATCAAATTTAACTAAGATTCAAAGAGAAGCCCTTGAAGAACTTAAAAATAAAGAACAAATAGTTATTAGGAAGATCAGACAAGGGAGGGACCACAGTTATCCAAGATCGTGAAGACAATATTAGAGAAGCAGAACGTCAATTAAATGTATACACAAACATATCAAAAGATTTCAGGGAATCCCAGAGATAGAATACAGGAGCAAATAGCGTCAATCATAGATGAAGGGATAGAAAAAGGTTATATAGATACAAAAACATCAAGCTTTTCCTCTATGTATCACATCCAAAACCCCAATATTCCATATGTTCCCAAAGGTACATAAATCGTTAGATGAGATAAAGGGTAGACCCATTGTCTCCGGAATTGGGTCAGCATTAGAACCCTCTATCCCAATGGGAAGACAACATTCTCCAACCTATGGTGGTCCAGCTGTGGAGTCATCTGAGAGATACAAAGCATCTTTTAAATCTTCTCTTCTGATTTTGAATGGAAGGATGGCCACAGCTGGATCACCATAGATGTAGTATCATTATACTCCTCTATCCCTAACAAATGGGGTTTAGAATTCTATTAGATACTTTCTAGATACAGCAACAAATTTCAACAAAGACCAGATAGATTTTTTGTACATGTAGTACAATATCTGTTAGAACATAACTACTTTGAATTTGAATCTCTCTTTTATCCTCCAGAGATGTGGGACAGCCATGGGCGCAAAAGTGGCGCCCTCGTTATGCCAACCTATTTTTAGGTTGGTGGGAGGCGTCCCCATCTTTGGAGATAAAAAAAAAAAAACCGCTTTCGATCGTCTATCTCCTTTTTCAGGAGATTTATATAGACGACCTTATAATCATATGGGAAGGTACAAAAGCAGAAGCTGATCAATTTTTAAATTACTTGAACAACAATGACATAGGTAAAAATTCACTATGGAAATACATGACACAAAGATTAACTATTTGGATGTCACATTAGCAGCAAACAAAAGTACTGGACATATTGAAACATACACATACCGTAAACCAATAGCTAAAAACAATCTTCTTCACAGTACTATTGAACCATCCGAAAAATACAGCAAAAGCTATTGCCAAAGGGCAATTTATACGGATGAAGAGAAATTGCTCTACAAAAGAGACCTAATATAAAAGAATGTGATAAGCTAAGTAGAGATTTAATACAGAGAGGCTTACAGTACGAAGGTTATCTCAAGGGCTTATAAAGAAGTTGAATCTATCCCAAGAAAAACAATGTTTGGATAGATTGAAATTCATCTCTAATACTAAACATCAGAAAGACAGAAATCAGGTCACTTTTGTAACAAATTATAGTGACCAATATTATGACATCTGCAAAATAATAAGAAAACACATTGCCAATAGTTGTTAGCAGATAATAAATTGAAAAACATTTGGCATAGGGTAGGATGTCGCTTCTCCTATAGAAGAGGTATTACCTTAGCCAATGTGCTATCACCTACAATACTCCCTAAGAGAAGAGGAGGGAGCAGCTGGCTTACTCATGTAGGTACCTTCAAATGCGGCAGCACGAGATGCAAAGCATGTGATTTTATTTCAGTGGCTTCTGAATTTGAATCATACGAACAGGTAAAGTCTATAATACCTCACGGTGCATAAATTGCAGTATGGGGTATGTAGTCTATCTAATCTCCTGTATTGAATGTAAACTGCAATACGTGGGCCTCACCACTAGGGGAGGTGAGGGTCCCGTATTCGTGAACATCTAAGCAATAAAAAATGTAAAACAGAATGTTCTGGCGCTTGCAACACATTTTATACATAGACACAATCAGGTAGTAAATTTCGTTAAATGGCAGGCTATTGAAGCTAGTGAACAACCCTAAAAGGGTGGAGACAGAGACAAAGAATTGGCTCGCATAGAGGCATACTGGATATTCCAACTGAACAAGATATCCAAAAGGGTTCAACTCAGTATACGACATCATGAAACCATTGGGAAAGATAATCCTGGTTTGGTTTTGCTTCTGTTAGAGTATCTATATTTAATACCTCTCCTTGCCTCCACTAGTAAGAGAACATCAGGGAGACATAGGATATAGAATAAGATCTTTAATACTGTAATATCTTTAGAATTATTAATTTATGACAAATCACAATAAGGACATTAAGCAAATATATAAGGAACTGTCATACTAATAAAATCAGTAGTAAGGTATGGAAGAAGAAAAGAACACAATGGATGGATTTGATGCTAAAACCTATTCTTATATCTCTAGATGATAGGGAGGACAAAGCTAATAAAACTATAAAATTTAATTAGATTTCAACTAAAGTTCGGATTAAATTACAAAACCTAATCTCTAATGTTAATCTCTCTCAAAAACAAGAAGCTTTAAGCAGAATACTCAGATATATAAATAGGTTAAGTTGCAATAATATACCTATTTAAATAAATAACTGAGAATTATAGAAATATTGGGTTTTATGGTGAGTAATCTGCTTACAAATATATTAACAAATGCTATACATAAAGTCAGAAAGAAAGACTATATTATACATATTTATAAGAGTAAGTGCAGGCTCTCAGTCTATGACATACAAATGTATACAGCCCCAAGATAAGCAGTGATATAGTGTTGCAGCCACAAATAAAGGTAAAAGAATTGTTAAAAAATTCAATCTGAAACAATAGATATGAAACTATGTACTTGCAAAACAGGTAATATATTGCAAATAAGTTAAATTAAGACAATAAGAGCAGTATAATTTATGCCATGCTAGCCGATAATAGAATGCAGCTAAGCTAGGGAAATGGTTAATCACTAATATTGAACTAGCAACACAGCAATTACATATCAGGTGTGGAAATGCAGGTGAGGATATAAAAATAGTAACAGGCTTCTCTCACTGTTATGTGTGAATACGGGGCAACCCGAAACATGTCCTTTCCGTGAGGATGTCTGTTTATATTCAGTTTTAACTTGTTATGCTTGTATCACCCTCGTTGGTAAATTTTTATACTAATTTCTACAATAAAGGATGTCTTTTATAGCCGCTCTAGCAACTCCCCTTTTTGTGTGAGATGCACCTCACTAACCAGGCCCACAGAAGGCTGAAACGATCATCTGGGGTTGTTGTTTCTCTTGTTCAGAGAAGAATTGTCTGGTATTTCGGCAGGGTCAGACTGATATGCTACAGGATATTTTTTCTCTGTGAAAAGGCATAGGCCTAGATTTGGAGTTTTGTCGGTAACGACCCGAAAAACTAACGCCGGCTTTTTTCTGGCCGCACCATAAAAATAACTCTGGTATTGAGAGTCCACATAAAGGCTGCGTTAGGCTCCAAAAAAGGAGCGTAGAGCATATTTAACACAGCTTCAACTCTCGATACCAGAGTTGCTTACGGACGCGGCCAGCCTCAAAAACGTGCTCGTGCACGATTCCCCCATAGGAAACAATGGGGCTGTTTGAGCTGAAAAAAAACAAACACCTGCAAAAAAGCCGCGTTCAGCTCCTAGCGCAGCCCCATTGTTTGCTATGCGGTAACCCTTCCTACATCTGCACTTAACACTCTAACATGTACCCCGAGTCTAAACACCCCTAACCTTACACTTATTAACCCCTAATCTGCCGCCCCCGCTATCGCTGACCCCTGCATATTATTATTAACCCCTAATCTGCCGCTCCATAAACCGCCGCTACTTACATTATCCCTATGTACCCCTAATCTGCTGCCCTAACATCGCCGACCCCTATATTATATTTATTAACCCCTAATCTGCCCCCCACAACGTCGCCTCCACCTGCCTACACTTATTAACCCCTAATCTGCCGAGCGGACCTGAGCGTTACTATAATAAAGTTATTAACACCTAATCCGCCTCACTAACCCTATCATAAATAGTATTAACCCCTAATCTGCCCTCCCTAACATCGCCGACACCTAACTTCAAACATTAACCCCTAATCTGCCGACTGGAGCTCACCGCTATTCTAATAAATGTATTAACCCCTAAAGCTAAGTCTAACCCTAACACTAACACCCCCCTAAGTTAAATATAATTTAAATCTAACGAAATTAATTAACTCTTATTAAATAAATTATTCCTATTTAAAGCTAAATACTTACCTGTAAAATAAATCCTAATATAGCTACAATATAAATTATAATTATGTTATAGCTATTTTAGGATTTATATTTATTTTACAGGTAACTTTGTATTTATTTTAACCAGGTACAATAGCTATTAAATAGTTAAGAACTATTTAATAGCTAAAATAGTTAAAATAATTACAAATTTACCTGTAAAAGAAATCCTAACCTAAGTTACAAATAAACCTAACACTAGACTATCAATAAATTAATTAAATAAACTACCTACAATTACCTACAATTAACCTAACACTACACTATCAATACATTAATTAAATACAATTGCTACAAATAAATACAATTAAATAAACTAGCTAAAGTACAAAAAATAAAAAAGAACTAAGTTACAAAAAATAAAAAAATATTTACAAACATAAGAAAAATATTACAACAATTTTAAACTAATTACACCTACTCTAAGCCCCCTAATAAAATAACAAAGCCCCCCCAAAATAAAAAAATGCCCTACCCTATTCTAAATTACTAAAGTTCAAAGCTCTTTTACCTTACCAGCCCTGAACAGGGCCCTTTGCGGGGCATGCCCCAAGAAATACAGCTCTTTTGCCTGTAAAAAAAAACATACAATACCCAAGCCCCCCAACATTACAACCCACCACCCACATACCCCTAATCTAACCCAAACCCCCCTTAAATAAACCTAACACTAAGCCCCTGAAGATCATCCTACCTTGTCTTCACCATACCAGGTTCACCGATCGGTCCAGAAGAGCTCCTCCGATGTCCTGATCCAAGCCCACGCGGGGGGCTGAAGAGGTCCATGATCCGGCTGAAGTCTTCATCCAAGCGGGGCAGAAGAGGTCTTCCATCCGATTGAAGTCTTCATCCAAGCGGCATCCATCCGGAGTGAAGCGGCAGCATCCTGAAGACCTCCACCGCGGAACATCCATCCTGGCCGACGACTGAACGTCGAATGACGGTTCCTTTAAATGACGTCATCCAAGATAGCGTCCCTCGAATTCCAATTGGAATTGAAACAGACAGCAGTCTGAGAAACGCGTTGCTTGTTCTTTTAATATCTAGTGTCATGAGACACTGAGATTTTTATTTTATTAATAAAATTTGGTTTTATGTAAACCTCTTTGTGAGAGTCTGAGCTCTGTCAGTCCGGCAAGACATTGGAGAAACCAGTTTCCTTGCAGTGTCAGTGAGCTGGGACACTGTGAGATCCCAGTCTGTTTGATTTAGCACAATTGGGTGCTGCTCCACTTGTGAGTACCTTTTTGATTACCTATCAAATCTCTTTCACCAACTGTATTACACTAGGAGGCGCCTTTGTCTTTTTGTGATTTTTTTCACAGAGAAAACTTGCTCTTAGATCCTGATTTCCCTGACAAAGCAGCTGACTCCAGTCATCATCTGTGTTCCTGATCATTGATCATCCTGGTATTTGATCACATTCATCATTTGGGACTATACCCACCCCAATTGGGACATTTACCATCTATATAACATTGCAGAAGAAGACAGCATTTCCAGATAAGAACCTTTCAGGAATTTCTTATTACTGTATTTGTTATTATTTGTGTTGTATCCTATGTTTCTCATAGTCCCATATTTATAAGAATTGTTTCACTTTTGTTTACATTATTCCGTATAGTATATTTTATTATAGTTATTATATGTAATATCTTGTTCTCTTCTCTCTTAGCCTATTTACATAATAATCATATAAGGTCCTGTGCGCCCCCTAGTAGTAACACACCCTTAGTGTTACTGATTGTTTCTTATGTCACAGTACATGTTGGCATTCATGGTTCCCTCAATGAACTGTAGCTCCCCAGTGCGGGCAGCACTCATGCAGGCCCAGATCATGACACTCCCAGCACCATGCTTGACTGTAGGCAAGACACATGTGTCTTTGTACTCCTCACCTGGTTGCCGCCACACACGCTTGACACCATCTGAACCAAATAAGTTTATCTTGATCTCATCAGACCACAGGACATGGTTCCAGTAATCCATGTCCTTAGTCTGCTTGTCTTCAGCAAACTGTTTGCGGACTTTCTTGTGCATCATCTTTGAAGAGGCTTCCTTCTGGGACGATAGCCATGCAGACCAATTTGATGCAGTGTGTGGCATATAGTCTGAGCACTGACAGGCTGACCCCCCACCCCTTCAACCTCTGCAGCAATGTTGGCAGCACTCATACGTCTATTTCATAAAGACAACCTCTGGATATGACGCTGAGCACGTGCACTCAACTTATTTGGTCGACCATGGCAAGGCCTGTTTTGAGTGGAACCTGTCCTGTGAAACCGCTGTATGGTCTTGCCCACTGTGCTGCAGCTCAGTTTCAGGGTCTTGGCAATCTTCTTATAGCCTAGGTCATCTTTATGTAGAGCAACAATTCTTTTTTTTAGATCCTAAGAGAGTTCTTTGTCATGAGGTGCCATGTTGAACTTCCAGTGACCAGTATGAGAGAGTGTGAGAGCGATAACACCATATTTAACATACCTGCTCCCAATTCACACCTGAGACCTTGTAACACTAATGAGTCACATGACACCGGGGAGGGAAAATGGTTAATTGGGCCCAATTTGGACATTTCTACTTAGGGGTGTACTCACTTTTGTTGCCAACTGTTTAGACATTAATGCCTGTGTGTTGAGTTATTTTGAGGGGACAGCAAATGTATACTGTTATACAGGCTGTGCACTCACTACTTTACATTGTAGCAAAGTGTCATTTCTTCAGTGTTTTTACATGAAAAAATATAAAAAGATTCTAGTATTTAAGCAGGCAGTTTTGTTAAGTTTATACAAATAAATGGACACTCAAATTGGCCTTCTATGCCTCTGTCCAAAACAAAGTGACACTGCATATGTACTGCTATGTTACTGGTAGACTAGGAGGGTCAGAAAAATCACTGTGTGAGGTAAAATATCTGCTCTGAGTTGCTTTTAATTAGATATTAAAAAAAAAAAAAAGAGAATATCCACGAATAAAACAGAGAACTGTGCTCTGAAGTTTTAACTCTAGATAATGGGAGTGTAACATTTTTTCTCTTTGTTTATGTTACTGGAGGTCAAAGGGGCCAAATCCCTGCTGCGTGTGTTACTTGAAGCAAATAGGTAAAATAATATCAGTGTTACAGGCATTCAATGGCATAAAACCCCTGCTCAAGTGTAAAAGATCTATGGCAGAGTTCCTCCATAGCAGATAAACCATGAATCAGGACATTTTTAGGTAAAATATCTTTAGATATTCTAGTCAGCTTTTTACAGCTATGCTTTCAAGTGCTTCAACAGTTGGGTATCATGTCCCTTTAAAAAGTCCTTAAAACAACTATTCAAAATTCTTCAGATTTATGTGAAGTTGTTGCTGTTCACAACTTTCTGGTAATGCCCCTTCACATGTCCATTGTGATATCCTCTGTCCACAAGCCCCCCATGCGAGAGGAATACATATACCAAAAGTCCTCTGTGCCTGACAATTCCAATTCTATCTTCAGTGAAGTCTCCTACCCTTAAATCAAGTTATATTAACTGCAGCTGTATCTCCGTCCATCCGTCCATCTGTCTATCCTCATCATTACCTAAAATGGACAAAATACACGGCCACACAAAAAAAGACATTATGCCACCTCAGAAGAAACACCACAAGTTAGCTAACTGTTTATATTATTGGAAGTCAAAGGGGCCAAATCCCTGCTGTGTGTGTTACTTGCAGCCAATAGGTAAAATAATGTGAGTGACATGCATTCAATGGTATAAAACTAATGCTTAAGTGTAAAAGATCTATTGCAGAGTCAAGGGTGGGGTTTAAGATAAATCTTTTGGGTGGGTCCACTGTGTGACCTCATCTACCACCAGTCAACAACAGGTTGTCCAGTACAACTGGCAACCCTAGATATATCCCTTAAAGTGGGTTATAACAGAGTCACTGTGACCCCTCATTTAAAAGGGCACTTTAAGTCCTGCTAGAAATGATCACCGTTTTTATGGGTCGTCATCGGCACAGGTCAATGTCATGCATCCCAGGGGTCAAATTTAATCAGAGTGCATATGTGTAATCATAACAAAACACCATTTGCATGAAATGAAAAGTTGTTTAATCATTTAAGTGATTAAAACCACATTGGTTATAACAAGGTGTAACTGATTGCCTTAAGGCACACAAGAGTTTATAGGTTACTACTTGTATGTAAAAGGAAACAAATATGTATTATAGATTTTAAAAATATGTATTGTATGTATGAAGTTTATCATGCATGAACCATTACTGATAGCTATCAATGCTAATAAATGTCCAGTGATGTTTTTGTTTTTAAAGTCTTTATGACTATAAATTTCAGTTTAAGTTAAAACACACACACAGAGACAGATAGTGACACACACGCTGGTATTACTCAGCGGAACGCTAATATCGATTTCACAAAAGCAATATTTAGTGTTCCACTTGTAATCTGGCCCATATTGTTTTAAAATAATCCACTGATATTTTTATCACAAAAATAAACAAAACATATTTTTTTATGCATGTAAATATATTAATATAAAATATGTGAATTGGGTGAGGTTAAAAAAGTCTTTCATGCAGTATTTAAGCTGCTCTGGGCCTATTTAAATCCCCTCTCACAGCCTTTTTTAGCTTTTGCCACAAGCTTATTCTCATCCACTCTCACACAGTCAAAGAGCCTTAAAATGAGGCTTAAAGGGACAGTAAACCTTAAAAATAATGTTATATAATTCTGCACATAGCGCAGAATTATATAACATTATTTAAGTGCTATAGTTCTAAACGGCTTTTCTCCCTTGTAATATGTAAAAATTATGGCGCTTTTACAGACCCGCTCTCTGCTGAGCGGGTCTGTAATATTTAGTCAGCGCATCGGGCCAGCTGTATAGTCACAGCCCGGCCCGACCGCGCCATAGCACTAAGTGCAGCTCGCTCCTGTGACAGGAGCGAGCTGCACTTAGTCTGACTAAATATTACAGACCCGCTCAGCAGAGAGAAGAGAGCGGGTCTGTAAAAGCGCCATATTTTTTACATATTACAAGGGAAAAAAGCCGTTTAGAACTATAGCACTTAAATAATGTTATATAATTCTGCACTATGTGCATAATTATACGACATTATTTTTAAGGTTTACTGTCCCTTTAACATCTTTCATGGGGCCTAATTCTATAAAGCTCTCCGGGATGGTGACTTTCTTTAAGAATGCTCACCACTACCTCTATTTCCCTGGTGGAATTCTATAAAACCACCTTTTTACCCTGAAGACAGGGTGTCTCGCTAAGGAAAGTATACTGCATTTTGTATGGGAAGGAGATATGGACATTACAAAAGTGCATAATGAAAATTGTAATTATTTAAAAATCATACAAAATGAATAATTGAACCATTTTTTAATAGTATTTTTAAAAAACGGGCTTTCATTCATCAAAGTTTGCCTTCACTTTAAGTACACTGGATGTACAAGAAACACATAGAAATGTGTACTTATAAGTACAAAATACAACGCGTAACAGTTTTTTCCTAAAATAGGCTGAATATAAGATTTCCATAGGCATGTATGAAATTGTGTCTCAAAATCAAGCGTAATTCTGTAAACAATTTTTTGCCCTACAGATCTCACTGTTTTTTCTCACAAATTAAAAGATGGCGAGCTTTTATGAAAATACTGAAAACACTAATTACTCTGAAAGGAAAACCTATGCATTTGAAAGAACAGCGATTTTAAGGTATACAGTGCACTGAAAATTTGTATCAGGTGTAGTGATGTCGCAAACTTAAATATTTGCGTTCGCGAACGGCGGACACGAACTTCCGCAACTGTTAGGAAACGGGCGAACCGGGCAAACTGCCATTGACTTCAATTGGCAGGCGAATTTTAAAACCCACAGGGACTCTTTCTGGCCACAATAGTGATGGAAAAGTTGTTTCAAGGGGACTAACACCTGGACTGTGGCATGCCGGAGGGGGATCCATGGCAAAACTCCCATGGAAAATTACATAGTTGATGCAGAGTCTGGTTTTAAGCCATAAAGGGCATAAATCACCTAACATTGCTAAATTGTTTGGAATAACGTGCTTTAAAAAATCAGGTATGATGTTGTATCAATCAGGTAGTGTAAGGGTTACGCCCGCTTCACAGTGACAGACCAAACTTCCCGTTTAAAGGGACAGTCTACACCAGAATTTTTATTGTTTTAAAAGATAGATAATCCCTTTATTACCCATTTCCCAGTTTTGCATAACTAACACATTTATAATAATATACTTTTAACCTCTGTGATTATCTTGTATCTAAGCCTCTGCAAACTGCCCCTTTTTTCAGTTCTTTTGACAGACTTGCAGTCTAGCCAATCAGTGCCTGCTTCCAGATAACTTCTCGTGCACGAGCACAGTGTTATCTATATGAAATACGTGAACTAACACCCTCTAGTGGTGAAAAACTGTTAAAATGCAATCTGAAAGAGGTGGGCTTCAAGGTCTAAGAAATTAGCATATGAACCTCCTAGGTTAAGCTTTCAACTAAGAATACCAAGAGAACAAAGCAAAATTGGTGATAAAAGTAAATTGGAAAATTGTTTAAAATTTTGGCCTAGACTGTCCCTTTAAGGTTAAGCTTTCAACTAAGAATACCAAGAGAACAAAGCAAAATTGGTGATAAAAGTAAATTGGAAAATTGTTTAAAATTTTGGCCTAGACTGTCCCTTTAACGCACCGCAAACAACCGCAAACAGTCCATTTGCACAACCGCAAACTCCCTATTTGCACAAGGTGGGATACCAAGCTAGCCATGTCCCGTTCCTTGTCCTCACTGATGTCATTGAAGGTCTTTTCCTCCACCCAGCCACGTACAACACCAAGGGTCCCCGAAAGGTGACAACAAGCCCCCTGGGACGCCTGCTGTGTTTGGTCTTCCACCTCCTCAAAGCCACCTTCCTCCTCTGACTCCTCTTCTTCAGACTCCTCTCTCTGCGTTGCCTCTCTCTGCGTTATTATAAGGTGTGTTAAGTAGTACTATTCCTATCAGTTTAATCCCTGTTACGTCCCCTATCAGGGGACGTGTATATGGCATGGATTTTAGGAACCGGGAGATGGAAAAAGATGCTTGGTCGGTCCTCCTACTTCAAATTTGGGGCACTGCGCATGCAATCTACTGTGCCACCAGATATAAGTGGTGTGTTAAGTAGTACTATTCTGATCAGTTTAATCCCTGTTACGTCCCCTATCAGGGGACATGTATATGGCATGGATTTTAGGAACCGGGAGATGGAAAAAGATGCTTGGTCGGTCCTCCTACTTCAAATTTGGGGCACTGCGCGTGCAATCTACTGTGCCACCAGATATGAGTGGTGTGTTAAGTAGTACTATTCTGATCAGTTTAATCCCTGTTACATCCCCTATCAGGGGACGTGTATATGGCATGGATATGTATATGGCATGGCCGAAAAACAAGTGGCTGTCAGATAACAGTCCGGCCACGAGATAGATAGATTTGATAGATAGATAGATACATAGATTAGATAGATAGATCAATAGATGCAATAGATACATTTGATAGATACAATAGATAGATAGATAGATAGATAGATTTGATAGATAAATAGATAGATTTGATAGATAGATAGATAATTTCCCAGACAGAGAATTACAAGACGTGCGGTCTGGGACCCATGGTAAGGTTCCCAGAGGCAGTTGAGGTGCAAGGGGACCTGTATATGGCATGGATTTTAGGAACCGGGAGATGGAAAAAGATGCTTGGTCAGTCCTCCTGCTTCAAATTTGGGGCACTGCACGTGCAATCTATTGTGCCACCAGATATGAGTGTTGTGTTAAGTAGTACTATTCTGATCAGTTTAATCCTTGTTACGTCCCCTATAAGGTTCCCAGAGGCAGTTGCGGCGCCAGGGGAAGTGTATATGGCATGGATTTTAGGAACCGGGAGATAGAAAAAGATGCTTGGTCGGTCCTCCTACTTCAAATTTGGGGCACTGCGCGTGCAATCTACTGTGCCACCAGATATGAGTGGTGTGGTTTTTGAAGCCACAGTGCAGCACCAGAGGCCAGAAAAATTTGGCATGTACACATGCCTGAAAAATTAGGTATTGTTGCAGCCGATGCTGTAGCAGCGGCCAGAAAAATTGATGTTTGTTTCCCAGGCAGAAAGTGCCCTTAAACATTGAGGCTTGAACCCTAGCGGATAAGTCACGCAAGTCATTCGGCATTCGAAGATAAAATACAGCACCGTGTGGACCATTTTTAGCCCAAGGCAGCTCATCTCATCAGGCCTTTTTTACTCAAATGTATCACCCAATGTCAGTTCCTTAGGGATCCATCCCTCATTCATCTTAATAAAGGTGCGGTAATCTATACTTTTTTGACCTAGGCAACTTTTCTTCTCAGTGACAATACCTCCTGCTGCACTGAAGGTCCTTTCTGACAGGACACTTGAAGCGGGGCAGGCCAGAAGTTCTATCGCAAATTGGGATAGCTCAGGTCACAGGTCAAGCCTGCACACTCAGTAGTCAAGGGGTTCATCGCTCCTCAGAGTGTCGAGATCTGCAGTTAAGGCGAGGTAGTCTGCTACCTGTCGGTCGAGTCGTTCTCTGAGGGTGGACCCCGAAGGGCTGTGGCGATGCATAGGAGTTAAGCTCTGTATGTCCTCCATCAACAACACGTCTGTAAAGCACCCTGCCCTTGCCGGCGTGGTCGTGGGAGACGGAGGATTACTTTCACCTCTTCCCCTGTTAGATTCCCGTTGTGATGTGACATCACCCTTATACTCTGTGTAAAGCATACTTTTTAATTTATTTTGGAACTGCTGCATCCTTTCCGACTTGTGGTAATTCGGTAACATTTCAGGCACTTTATGCTTATACCGGGGGTCTAATAGTGTGGACACCCAGTACAGGTCGTTATCCTTCAGCTTTTTTATATGAGGGTCACTCAACAGGCACAACAGCATGAAAGACCCCATTTGCACAAGGTTGGATGCCGAGCTACTCATGTCCCGTTCCTCGTCCTCAGTGATCTCACTGAAGGTATCTTCTTCCCCCCAGCCACGTACAACACCACGGGTACCAGATAGGTGACAACGAGCACCCTGGGATGCCTGTTGTGGTTGGTCTTCCTCCTCCTCCTCAAAGCCACATTCCTCCTCTGACTCCTCTTCCTCACAATCCTCTTCCAGCATTGCTACTGGTCCAGCAAGCGATGCTGATAAGGCTGTTTCTGGTGGTGGTGGTGGTGACCACAACTCTTCCTCTTCCTCTTCACGCTCATCTATGGCCTGATCAAGCACTCTTCGCAGGGCACGCTCCAGGAAGAAAACAAATGGTATGATGTCGCTGATGGTGCCTTCGGTGCGACTGATTAGGTTTGTCACCTCCTCAAAAGGACGCATGAGCCTACAGGCATTGCGCATGAGCGTCCAGTAACATGGCAAAAAAATTCCCAGCTCTGCAGAGGCTGTCCTAGCACCCTGGTCATACAAATACTCGTTAACGGCTTTTTCTTGTTGGAGCAGGCTTTCGAACATTAGGAGTGTTGAATTCCAACGTGTCGGGCTGTCGCAAATCAAGCGCCTCACTGGCATGTTGTTTCACCACTGGATATAGGAAAAGTGCGCCATGGCCGTGTAGGAATGCCTGAAATGGCCACACACCTTCCTGGCCTGCTTCAGGACATCCTGTAAGCCTGGGTACTTATTCACAAAGCATTGTACGATCAGATTACACACATGTGCCATGTCAACTTGCCCAATTTCAATGCCGTCACCAAATTACTTCCATTGTCAGAAACCACTTTGCCGATCTTCAGTTGGTGCGGAGTCAGCCACTGATCCACCTGTGCGTTCAGGGCAGACAGGAGTGCTGGTCCGGTGTGACTCTCTGCTTTCAGGCAAGTCAACCCCAAGACGGCGTGACACTGCTGTATCCGGGATGTGGAATAGTACCTGGGGAGCTGGGGGGTGCCATTGATGTGGAGCAAGACGCAGCAGAAGAGGACTCAGCCGAGGAGGTTATGGAAGAGGATGGACTAGGAGGAGTAGAGGAGGTGGCAGAGCCACGCATTCCATGCTTGTCAGCCATCAGCAGGTTTACCCAATGTGCAGTGTAGGTGATATACCTGCCCTGACCATGCTTTGCAGACCAGCTATCAGTAGTCAGATGGACCCTTGCCCCAACACTGTGTGCCAGACATGCCATTACTTCCTTTGGCACAATCGAGTACAGGTTGGGGATTGCCTTTTGTGAAAAGAAATTTCGTCCAGGTACCTTCCACTGCGGTGTCCCAATAGCTACAAATTTTTGGAACGCCTCAGACTCCACCAGCTTGTATGGTAAAAGCTGGTGGGCTAAGAGTTCAGACCAGCCAGCTGTCAGACGCCAGGCAAGGGGGTGACTTTGTGACATTGGCTTCTTACGCTCAAACATGTCCTTGACAGACACCTGACTGTGGGCAGATGAGCAGGAAATGCTCCGGAAGAGAGACGGAGTGGCGGATGGTTGAGAGGGGGCAAGGAGGACATCAGTAGTTGACGTGGCTGAAGATGCTGGACCAGGAGGAGGATGGCAGCTTTGAGTTTGTGTGCTGCTTCTACTCATGTGTTGATCCCATAGGCATTTGTGATTTGCGATCATGTGCCTTCGCAAAGCAGTTGTACCTAGGTGGGTGTTGGACTTCCCACGACTCAGTTTCTTTTGGCACAGGTTGCAAATGGCATCGCTGTTGTCAGAGGCAGACACACAAAAAAATGTCACACTGCTGAGCTCTGCGATGACGGCATTCTGGTGGTGGCAACAGCATGCGTTGATTGGTGTGCTGTCTGGCTGACCCCGGGTGCCGATGCATGCTGTCTGACTGTGCCACTAGCTCCTTGCGACCACCTCCCCCTGCTTCCAACTCGTCTCCTCCTCCTCCTCCTCTCTGTCTCCCCATCTGAACTTTCCCCCTGTTCTTCTTCTCTTCTAGTGGGCACCCACGTGACATCCACGGATGCATCGTCATCATCAACCGCTTCACTTGTATCTGACAAATCAACAAAGGAAGCAGCAGCGGGTACAACATCATCATCATCACACCGTACGTCCATGTCTGTAATGCTGCCTGACTGAGACATATCACTGTTATCTACATCCTCTGTCAATGATGCTTGCGCATCACTCATTTCTTCCAACTGATGTGTAAATAACTCCTCTGACAGATCAAGTGAAGCGGCTGTGGTGCTAGTGTTGGTGGTGCTGGCAGGCGGGTGAGTGGTAACTTGACAGGTGCCCGAAGCTAAGCTGGAGGAGGATGGTGCGTCAAGGTTCGGAGCGGAAGCTATAGAAGATTGGGTGTCCTGTGTTAAAAAGTCAACTATGTCCTCAGAACTTTTCGAGTTCATGGTACGTGGCCTCTGAACACTGGGCATTATTCTAGGGCCAAAGGGAATCACAGCACCACGACCACGACGGCACCTGCGGGGTGGCCTGCCTTTGCCTGTCATTTTTTTTTAAATGTACACTTACACTACTATTAAACAAGATATGAGTGGTGGTACTGGGCAAGTGGGCACAGTATACGCTGTGAGCCTGACACAAAAAAGCAGACTGATGTTTCACAGTCCAAAAAGTTTTTATTTTTTAAAATGTACACTTACACTACTATTAAACAAGATATGAGTGGTGGCACTGGGCAAGTGGGCACAGTATACGCTGTGAGCCTGACACAAAAAAGCAGACTGATGTTTCACAGTCCAAAAAGTTTTTTTGTTTTAAATGTACACTTACACTACTATTAAACAAGATATGAGTGGTGGCACTTGGCAAGTGGGCACAGTATACGCTGTGAGCCTGACACAAAAAAGCAGACTGATGTTTCACAGTCCAAAAAGTTTTTTTTTTTAAATGTACACTTACACTACTATTAAACAAGATATGAGTGGTGGCCCTGGGCAAGTGGGCACAGTATACGCTGTGAGCCTGACAAAAAAAAGCAGACTGATGTTTCACAGTCAAAATTTTTTATTTTGTTTTAAATGTACACTTACACTACTATTAAACAAGATATGAGTGGTGGCACTGGGCAAGTGGGCACAGTATACGCTGTGAGCCTGACACAAAAAAGCAGACTGATGTTTCACAGTCCAAAAAGTTTTTTTTTTTAAATGTACACTTACACTACTATTAAACAAGATATGAGTGGTGGCACTGGGCAAGTGGGCACAGTATACGCTGTGAGCCTGGCACACACGCTGGCAGGCAGGCAACTGCAATTAGATTACACAAGCAGACTGATGTTTCACAGTCAAAAAAGTTTTTTTTTTAAATTTACACTACTGTTACACCAGATATGAGTGGTGGCACTGGGCAAGTGGGCACAGTATACGCTGTGAGCCTGGCACACACGCTGGCAGGCAGGCAACTGCAATTAGATTACACTAGCAGACTGATGTTTCACAGTCAAAAAAGTTTTTTTTTTAAATTTACACTACTGTTACAACAGATATGAGTGGTGGCACTGGGCAAGTGGGCCTGGCACACACACTGGCAGGCAGGCAACTGCAATTAGATTACACAAGCAGACTGATGTTTCACAGTCAAAAAAGATTTTTTTTTACATTTACACTACTGTTATACCAGATTTGAGTGGTGGCACTGGGCAAGTGGGCCTGGCACACACGCTGGCAGGCAGGCAACTGCAATTAGATTACACTAGCAGACTGATGTTTCACACTCAAAAAAGTTTTTTTTTTTTAATTTACACTACTGTTACACCAGATATGAGTGGTGGCACTGGGCAAGTGGGCCTGGCACACACGCTGGCAGGCAGGCAACTTCAATTAGATTACACTAGCAGACTGATGTTTCACACTCAAAAAAGTTTTTTTTTTTTTAATTTACACTACTGTTACAACATATATGAGTGGTGGCACTGGGCAAGTGGGCCTGGCACACACGCTGGCAGGCAGGCAACTGCAATTAGATTACACTAGCAGACTGATGTTTCACAGTCAAAAAAGTTTTTTTTTTAAATTTACACTACTGTTACAATAGATATGAGTGGTGGCACTGGGCAAGTGGGCCTGGCACACATGCTGGCAGGCAGGCAACTGCACTTAGATTACACAAGCAGACTGATGTTTCACAGTCAAAAAAGTTTTTTTTTAAATTTACACTACTGTTACAACAGAATGAGTGGTGGCACTAAGCAAGTGGGCCTGGCACACACGCTGGCAGGCAGGCAACTGCAATTAGATTACACACGCAGACTGATGTTTCACAGTCAAAAAAGTTTTTTTTTTAAATTTACACTACTGTTACACCAGATATGAGTGGTGGCACTGGGCAAGTGGGCCTGGCACACACGCTGGCAGGCAGGCAACTTCAATTAGATTACACTAGCAGACTGATGTTTCACACTCAAAAAAGTTTTTTTTTTTTTTAATTTACACTACTGTTACAACATATATGAGTGGTGGCACTGGGCAAGTGGGCCTGGCACACACGCTGGCAGGCAGGCAACTGCAATTAGATTACACTAGCAGACTGATGTTTCACAGTCAAAAAAGTTTTTTTTTTTTAAATTTACACTACTGTTACAATAGATATGAGTGGTGGCACTGGGCAAGTGGGCCTGGCACACATGCTGGCAGGCAGGCAACTGCACTTAGATTACACAAGCAGACTGATGTTTCACAGTCAAAAAAGTTTTTTTTATAATTTACACTACTGTTACAACAGAATGAGTGGTGGCACTAAGCAAGTGGGCCTGGCACACACGCTGGCAGGCAGGCAACTGCAATTAGATTACACACGCAGACTGATGTTTCACAGTCAAAAAAGTTTTTTTTTTTAAATTTACACTACTGTTACACCAGATATGAGTGGTGGCACTGGGCAAGTGGGCACAGTATACGCTGTGAGCCTGGCACACACGCTGGCAGGCAGGCAACTGCAATTAGATTACACTAGCAGACTGATGTTTCACAGTCAAAAAAGTTTTTTTTTTTTAAATTTACACTACTGTTACAACAGATATGAGTGGTGGCACTGGGCAAGTGGGCCTGGCACACACACTGGCAGGCAGGCAACTGCAATTAGATTACACAAGCAGACTGATGTTTCACAGTCAAAAAAGATTTTTTTTTACATTTACACTACTGTTATACCAGATTAGAGTGGTGGCACTGGGCAAGTGGGCCTGGCACACACGCTGGCAGGCAGGCAACTGCAATTAGATTATACTAGCAGACTGATGTTTCACAGTCAAAAAAGATTTTTTTTTACATTTACACTACTGTTATACCAGATTTGAGTGGTGGCACTGGGCAAGTGGGCCTGGCACACACACTGGCAGGCAGGCAACTGCAATTAGATTACACAAGCAGACTGATGTTTCACAGTCAAAAAAGATTTTTTTTTACATTTACACTACTGTTATACCAGATTTGAGTGGTGGCACTGGGCAAGTGGGCCTGGCACACACGCTGGCAGGCAGGCAACTGCAATTAGATTATACTAGCAGACTGATGTTTCACACTCAAAAATTTTTTTTTTTTAAATGTACACTACTGTTACACCAGATATGAGTGGTGGCACTGGGCAAGTGGGCCTGGCACACACGCTGGCAGGCAGGCAACTGCAATTAGATTACACTAGCAGACTGATGTTTCACAGTCAAAAAAGTTTGTTTTTTTTAAATTTACACTACTGTTACAATAGATATGAGTGGTGGCACTGGGCAAGTGGGCCTGGCACACATGCTGGCAGGCAGGCAACTGCACTTAGATTACACAAGCAGACTGATGTTTCACAGTCAAAAAAGTTTTTTTTTAAATTTACACTACTGTTACAACAGAATGAGTGGTGGCACTAAGCAAGTGGGCCTGGCACACACGCTGGCAGGCAGGCAACTGCAATTTGATTACACACGCAGACTGATGTTTCACAGTCAAAAAAGTTTTTTTTTTAAATTTACACTACTGTTACACCAGATATGAGTGGTGGCACTGGGCAAGTGGGCACAGTATACGCTGTGAGCCTGGTACACACGCTGGCAGGCAGGCAACTGCAATTAGATTACACTAGCAGACTGATGTTTCACAGTCAAAAAAGATTTTTTTTTAAATTTACACTACTGTTACACCAGATATGAGTGGTGGCACTGGGCAAGTGGGCCTGGCACACACGCTGGCAGGCAGGCAACTGCAATCAGATTACACAAGCAGACTGATGTTTCACAGTCAAAAAAGTTTTTTTTTTTTAAATTTACACTACTGTTACACCAGATATGAGTGGTGGCACTGGGCAAGTGGGCCTGGCTCACACGCTGGCAGGCAGGCAACTGCAATTAGATTACACTAGCAGACAGATGTTTCACAGTCAAAAAAGTTTTTTTTTTTTAATTTACACTACTGTTACACCAGATATGAGTGGTGGCACTGGGCAAGTGGGCCTGGCACCCGCTGGCAGGCAGGCAACTGCAATTAGATTACACTAGCAGACTGATGTTTCAGAGTCAAAAAAGTTTTTTTTTTAATTTACACTACTGTTACACCAGATATGAGTGGTGGCACTGGGCAAGTGGACACAGTATACGCTGTGAGCCTGGCACACACGCTGGCAGGCAGGCAACTGCAATTAGATTACACTAGCAGACTGATGTTTCACAGTCAAAAAAGTTTTTTTTTTTAAATTTACACTACTGTTACAATAGATATGAGTGGTGGCACTGGGCAAGTGGGCCTGGCACACATGCTGGCAGGCAGGCAACTGCACTTAGATTACACAAGCAGACTGATGTTTCACAGTCAAAAAAGTTTTTTTTTAAATTTACACTACTGTTACAACAGAATGAGTGGTGGCACTAAGCAAGTGGGCCTGGCCCACAGGCTGGCAGGCAGGCAACTGCAATTAGATTACACACGCAGACTGATGTTTCACAGTCAAAAAAGTTTTTTTTTTTAAATTTACACTACTGTTACACCAGATATGAGTGGTGGCACTGGGCAAGTGGGCACAGTATACACTGTGAGCCTGGCACACACGCTGGCAGGCAGGCAACTGCAATTAGATTACACTAGCAGACTGATGTTTCACAGTCAAAAAAGTTTTTTTTTTTTTAAATTTACACTACTGTTACAACAGATATGAGTGGTGGCACTGGGCAAGTGGGCCTGGCACACACACTGGCAGGCAGGCAACTGCAATTAGATTACACAAGCAGACTGATGTTTCACAGTCAAAAAATATTTTTTTTTACATTTACACTACTGTTATACCAGATTTGAGTGGTGGCACTGGGCAAGTGGGCCTGGCACACACGCTGGCAGGCAGGCAACTGCAATTAGATTACACTAGCAGACTGATGTTTCACAGTCAAAAAAGTTTTTTTTTTTTAAATTTACACTACTGTTACAATAGATATGAGTGGTGGCACTGGGCAAGTGGGCCTGGCACACATGCTGGCAGGCAGGCAACTGCACTTAGATTACACAAGCAGACTGATGTTTCACAGTCAAAAAAGTTTTTTTTTTAAATTTACACTACTGTTACAACAGAATGAGTGGTGGCACTAAGCAAGTGGGCCTGGCACACACCCTGGCAGGCAGGCAACTGCAATTAGATTACACACGCAGACTGATGTTTCACAGTCAAAAAAGTTTTTTTTTAAAATTTACACTACTGTTACACCAGATATGAGTGGTGGCACTGGGCAAGTGGGCACAGTATACGCTGTGAGCCTGGCACACACGCTGGCAGGCAGGCAACTGCAATTAGATTACACTAGCAGACTGATGTTTCACAGTCAAAAAAGTTTTTTTTTTTTTAATTTACACTACTGTTACAACAGATATGAGTGGTGGCACTGGGCAAGTGGGCCTGGCACACACACTGGCAGGCAGGCAACTGCAATTAGATTACACAAGCAGACTGATGTTTCACAGTCAAAAAATATTTTTTTTTACATTTACACTACTGTTATACCAGATTTGAGTGGTGGCACTGGGCAAGTGGGCCTGGCACACACGCTGGCAGGCAGGCAACTGCAATTAGATTACACTAGCAGACTGATGTTTCACACTCAAAAAAGTTTTTTTTTTTAAATTTACACTACTGTTACACCAGATATGAGTGGTGGCACTGGGCAAGTGGGCCTGGCACACACGCTGGCAGGCAGGCAACTTCAATTAGATTACACTAGCAGACTGATGTTTCACACTCAAAAAAGTTTTTTTTTTTTAAATTTACACTACTGTTACAACATATATGAGTGGTGGCACTGGGCAAGTGGGCCTGGCACACACGCTGGCAGGCAGGCAACTGCAATTAGATTACACTAGCAGACTGATGTTTCACAGTCAAAAAAGTTTTTTTTTTTTAAATTTACACTACTGTTACAATAGATATGAGTGGTGGCACTGGGCAAGTGGGCCTGGCACACATGCTGGCAGGCAGGCAACTGCACTTAGATTACACAAGCAGACTGATGTTTCACAGTCAAAAAAGTTTTTTTTTAAATTTACACTACTGTTACAACAGAATGAGTGGTGGCACTAAGCAAGTGGGCCTGGCACACACGCTGGCAGGCAGGCAACTGCAATTTGATTACACACGCAGACTGATGTTTCACAGTCAAAAAAGTTTTTTTTTTAAATTTACACTACTGTTACACCAGATATGAGTGGTGGCACTGGGCAAGTGGGCACAGTATACGCTGTGAGCCTGGCACACACGCTGGCAGGCAGGCAACTGCAATTAGATTACACTAGCAGACTGATGTTTCACAGTCAAAAAAGATTTTTTTTTTAATTTACACTACTGTTACAACAGATATGAGTGGTGGCACTGGGCAAGTGGGCCTGGCACACACGCTGGCAGGCAGGCAGGCAACTGCAATTAGATTACACAAGCAGACTGATGTTTCACAGTCAAAAAAGTTTTTTTTTTTTAAATTTACACTACTGTTACACCAGATATGAGTGGTGGCACTGGGCAAGTGGGCACAGTATACACTGTGAGCCTGGCACACACGCTGGCAGGCAGGCAACTGCAATTAGATTACACTAGCAGACTGATGTTTCACAGTCAAAAAAGTTTTTTTTTTTTAAATTTACACTACTGTTACAACAGATATGAGTGGTGGCACTGGGCAAGTGGGCCTGGCACACACACTGGCAGGCAGGCAACTGCAATTAGATTACACAAGCAGACTGATGTTTCACAGTCAAAAAATATTTTTTTTTACATTTACACTACTGTTATACCAGATTTGAGTGGTGGCACTGGGCAAGTGGGCCTGGCACACACGCTGGCAGGCAGGCAACTGCAATTAGATTACACTAGCAGACTGATGTTTCACAGTCAAAAAAGTTTTTTTTTTTTAAATTTACACTACTGTTACAATAGATATGAGTGGTGGCACTGGGCAAGTGGGCCTGGCACACATGCTGGCAGGCAGGCAACTGCACTTAGATTACACAAGCAGACTGATGTTTCACAGTCAAAAAAGTTTTTTTTTAAATTTACACTACTGTTACAACAGAATGAGTGGTGGCACTTAGCAAGTGGGCCTGGCACACACGCTGGCAGGCAGGCAACTGCAATTTGATTACACACGCAGACTGATGTTTCACAGTCAAAAAAGTTTTTTTTTTAAATTTACACTACTGTTACACCAGATATGAGTGGTGTCACTGGGCAAGTGGGCACAGTATACGCTGTGAGCCTGGCACACACGCTGGCAGGCAGGCAACTGCAATTAGATTACACTAGCAGACTGATGTTTCACAGTCAAAAAAGATTTTTTTTTTTAATTTACACTACTGTTACAACAGATATGAGTGGTGGCACTGGGCAAGTGGGCCTGGCACACACGCTGGCAGGCAGGCAGGCAACTGCAATTAGATTACACAAGCAGACTGATGTTTCACAGTCAAAAAAGTTTTTTTTTTTTAAATTTACACTACTGTTACACCAGATATGAGTGGTGGCACTGGGCAAGTGGGCACAGTATACACTGTGAGCCTGGCACACACGCTGGCAGGCAGGCAACTGCAATTAGATTACACTAGCAGACTGATGTTTCACAGTCAAAAAAGTTTTTTTTTTTTAAATTTACACTACTGTTACAACAGATATGAGTGGTGGCACTGGGCAAGTGGGCCTGGCACACACACTGGCAGGCAGGCAACTGCAATTAGATTACACAAGCAGACTGATGTTTCACAGTCAAAAAATATTTTTTTTTACATTTACACTACTGTTATACCAGATTTGAGTGGTGGCACTGGGCAAGTGGGCCTGGCACACACGCTGGCAGGCAGGCAACTGCAATTAGATTACACTAGCAGACTGATGTTTCACAGTCAAAAAAGTTTTTTTTTTTTAAATTTACACTACTGTTACAATAGATATGAGTGGTGGCACTGGGCAAGTGGGCCTGGCACACATGCTGGCAGGCAGGCAACTGCACTTAGATTACACAAGCAGACTGATGTTTCACAGTCAAAAAAGTTTTTTTTTAAATTTACACTACTGTTACAACAGAATGAGTGGTGGCACTAAGCAAGTGGGCCTGGCACACACGCTGGCAGGCAGGCAACTGCAATTAGATTACACACGCAGACTGATGTTTCACAGTCAAAAAAGTTTTTTTTTTAAATTTACACTACTGTTACACCAGATATGAGTGGTGGCACTGGGCAAGTGGGCACAGTATACGCTGTGAGCCTGGCACACACGCTGGCAGGCAGGCAACTGCAATTAGATTACACTAGCAGACTGATGTTTCACAGTCAAAAAAGTTTTTTTTTTTTTAATTTACACTACTGTTACAACAGATATGAGTGGTGGCACTGGGCAAGTGGGCCTGGCACACACACTGGCAGGCAGGCAACTGCAATTAGATTACACAAGCAGACTGATGTTTCACAGTCAAAAAAGATTTTTTTTTACATTTACACTACTGTTATACCAGATTTGAGTGGTGGCACTGGGCAAGTGGGCCTGGCACACACGCTTGCAGGCAGGCAACTGCAATTAGATTACACTAGCAGACTGATGTTTCACACTCAAAAAAGTTTTTTTTTTAAAATTTACACTACTGTTACACCAGATATGAGTGGTGGCACTGGGCAAGTGGGCCTGGCACACACGCTGGCAGGCAGGCAACTGCAATTAGATTACACTAGCAGACTGATGTTTCACAGTCAAAAAAGTTTTTTTTTTTTAAATTTACACTACTGTTACAATAGATATGAGTGGTGGCACTGGGCAAGTGGGCCTGGCACACATGCTGGCAGGCAGGCAACTGCACTTAGATTACACAAGCAGACTGATGTTTCACAGTCAAAAAAGTTTTTTTTTAAATTTACACTACTGTTACAACAGAATGAGTGGTGGCACTAAGCAAGTGGGCCTGGCACACACGCTGGCAGGCAGGCAACTGCAATTTGATTACACACGCAGACTGATGTTTCACAGTCAAAAAAGTTTTTTTTTTAAATTTACACTACTGTTACACCAGATATGAGTGGTGGCACTGGGCAAGTGGGCACAGTATACGCTGTGAGCCTGGCACACACGCTGGCAGGCAGGCAACTGCAATTAGATTACACTAGCAGACTGATGTTTCACAGTCAAAAAAGATTTTTTTTTTTAATTTACACTACTGTTACAACAGATATGAGTGGTGGCACTGGGCAAGTGGGCCTGTCACACACGCTGGCAGGCAGGCAACTGCAATTAGATTACACAAGCAGACTGATGTTTCACAGTCAAAAAAGTTTTTTTTTTTAAATTTACACTACTGTTACACCAGATATGAGTGGTGGCACTGAGCAAGTGGGCCTGGCTCACACGCTGGCAGGCAGGCAACTGCAATTAGATTACACTAGCAGACAGATGTTTCACAGTCAAAAAAGTTTTTTTTTTTTAATTTACACTACTGTTACACCAGATATGAGTGGTGGCACTGGGCAAGTGGGCCTGGCACACACGCTGGCAGGCAGGCAACTGCAATTAGATTACACTAGCAGACTGATGTTTCAAAGTCAAAAAAGTTTTTTTTTTAATTTACACTACTGTTACACCAGATATGAGTGGTGGCACTGGGCAAGTGGACACAGTATACGCTGTGAGCCTGGCACACACGCTGGCAGGCAGGCAACTGCAATTAGATTACACTAGCAGACTGATGTTTCACAGTCAAAAAAGTTTTTTTTTTTTTAAATTTACACTACTGTTACAACAGATATGAGTGGTGGCATTGGGCAAGTGGGCCTGGCAGGCAGGCAACTGCAATTAGATTACACAGGGAAAAAAAACCAGAATGATGTTCTAGCCCTAAAAAGGGCTTTTTGGGGTGCTGTCCTTACAGCAGAGATCAGATGAGTCCTTCAGGACTGTAGTGGACACTGAATACACTAGCCTAGCTATCAATTTCCCTATTAAATCAGCAGCAGCTACACTATCCCTCCTCTCACTAAGAAAGCAGCTTCCGAATTAATCTAAAATGGCTGCTGTCCAGGAGTTGGGAGGGTCTGGGAGGGAGGGTCTGCTGCTGATTAGCTGGAATGTGTCTGCAGACTGTGAGATACAGGGTCAAATTTTACTCAATGATGACGAATAGGGGGCGGATCGAACATCGCATATGTTCGTCTGCCGTTGTGAACGCGAACAAGCTATGTTCGCCGGGAACTATTCGCCGACGAACAATTCGAGACATCACTAATCAGGTGTAATATTAAAGTTTAAACATACACTGGGTTCTCCATGTGTACTTTGTTGTCCATTGCGCATATTTACATAGCAGTGAACTCTCATTATTTCTATGGGACACAGCTCGCCACTCGCAGGTACAGAACCATTTTTATTAAATTCCATGAGTGCTGCTCTTGCAAGTTTCAGACAGGAAAACCACGTCTAGTCCGGTAAATTTTTTAGAATCGGCCCTTGATCTTGAACAGACTCTTTACTGGGTAGGCTACTCTCACTCATCTTTTCACTGGCCTAGCTCCTCTCACTGGTAGTACTCATCTATCTTCCCTCATTGGCCCTGACCCAGCCCCTCTTATGATGTGTATAATATAATAGACAATAAATATATAAAAAAAATAAGTCTTGTCATGGTGAAACTTCATCTATGTGTATGAAATATAATTATACACAGATAATCCTTCCTTTAAATTTAGTCCTTACAGGTTTATGAGTTAAGTTGTGCAATGATGTGTAGAAATCTACACGAATGAGCCCAGCTGGTGTTTTTTCCAAAAATGTGCCAGCCCTAATAGTGACCCAAGTATTGTAATTGCTGGAAAATGTGGAATTAACATATTCAAAATGATAATGTGACAGTGGTAACACAAATATCTAAAGTTTTCTAATTTATTTAATCTATGTTCATCATTGATTTGTTGAACAATGTATTCTTTTTCATATATCTTTTTAACATGCACAATAGTATAAACATTTTATAAAAGGCAATGTAAACTGGAATCATGTAAGTTCGTGAGCCATATTTTGACCCCTGTGCTTTAGAGTGAGTTCTTATTTGTGAGTTTTTGAGTATTACCTTTAAGATCCATTTTGACGCATATCAATACATCTACGAAGAGAACTCAGCATCAGTAATTGAAAATAGATACACCCTGTGGAGAGGAGCCTTGATTGGAGAACAGCACACTGTGGGAAAGCAATATCTGAAGGATACAGCTTAGTGCACTGCTGGGGTCATGCAAAGATCTTTATAGAATGAAGAATTCTCTAATGTTAGAAACATTCACTATGTGTGGATAGAAAATTTGGAGAGTTTATAGAGGATCCTCTGGATAAATAGTACCACCCAGTATCAGATAGATAATCTCAGTCTCTTCTTAACTGGAAGTAAATTGAAAAAAAAAGGGCAAGATATGAGCTGTCCACCAATAAATCTGACCAAGGGAGATCCGAGTTCCTGCAACTCAATTTTCAATGAATATATTTATTCTGAAGTTCCAAGGAAGTGAGAATCCATTAACTTTAATCCTACTGTACCATCCCTCTGTGACCATGGGGAGTGTAAAATATGACAGCTGTGAATATCAACATGTTACACAGTACTCTCCAATAGATGGAACACGTTGGCGTTGCAATATTACCATATCGGCATTTCAAGAAATGTTTTTATCATAGACCTTTATGGTTATCTTACAGTTAGTGATAAAGTAGGAAGCAGCTTCTGTTTCATTATGTTATTTTAAACATATTGTTATGATTTATTTATAAAACACTGTTAAATCCTGCAGTGCTAGGAACATGAGTAGGGTACAAAAAGACATTAATTCATGGTAACAAAAAATACATAAAGCAGGCTAAACAAAACAAATTCATACAAGAGGAGTGCCCTGATCCAAAGAGTTTTCAATCTACAGGTGGGTAAATGCACACACTATTTTCAAATGCATACACTATGTGCACACTACTTCTTTGCCAGAAACTAAGAGAAATTAGCAAGCATAATTAATTGACGTTTTTTTCTATAGCGGTACAGATTACTATGTCATTTAAATGAGTAACCGTGCTCCTTGTCTGTATATGAAGTTTTTAATGGCCTATCTTCTAAAGCCTTATGTATCCACTACTTGTAATTCTACTTTTTATCCTGCTGTTTTGGTGGATGGTCAAAATGGGTAGAAAGTAAAAACCACTGCAAATCCTCATATCCATGCTGGTAACTATTAAACATCTTAATCAATGGAAGGTATGTGGTCCTGAGAAACATCCTAGGATCACGCATCTCATATCCATGCTCTGGTCAATTTTCAGGTGTTTCACCTGGCACATCCTAACAAGCCTGGACTCACCTGGTTGCTTTTAGGAATGTGGGGTATGTCATAGCCAAAGACAGCAGCTGTTGCTACTACTCACCTGTATGTCTCATATTGTCACCTCCATGTTTTGATCAGGTGATCTCTTTAGTACTTATAGTATCTGGCAGAGTGCCTTAATGCAATGACTAAACCATATAAGGGCCTGCCTATGTTAAACTCACTGACTTTTTTGTGGTTGCATACCGACTGCATCTTGACCATACTGCAATCTGCTCGACATCTGCTGCTTCCTATGGCTTCCTAGCTATGCTCATTCTCTTCTGGTGCTCATCAACTGGTTTTGACCACTTTCAGATCCTGCTTGCCAACGTTTGGCTCCATTTATCAAGCTGAGGAGCTTGAAGAATTCACCCAGGCATTATTTTGGAAGGAATAAATTTTTTTTAGAAAATACTTTTTTTTAGTATAGGGGCACTCATGGCTAGAGGGAGATGGGGAATAACCTCAATACTACTCATAGAATTTTTTTAATGTCCCTATAGCTGCCATCTTAGATAGTGGAGACCCTTAAATGAGATTGCGCCTTTGTGACTAGGTTTTTATTGGGGATTGTGAGACATGCAAATTAATATTTTATTTGCAGAGTGAAAAAAGGGGTTACATGAATAGAGCATTCCTTTAACCTTAAAGGGACATGAAACCCAAATTTTTTCTTTCATGATTTAGAAAGAACATGCAATTTTAAACCACTTTCTAATTTACTTCAATTATCTAATTTGCTTCATTCTCTTGATATCCTTTGCTGAAAAGCATTTCTAGATAGGCTTAACCGTTGGTGATTGATGGCTGCACACAGGTGCCTCCTGTGATTGGCTCACTCATGTGCACTGCTATTTCTTTAACAAAGGATATCTAATGAATGAAGCAAATTATATAATAGAAGTAAATTGGAATGTTGTTTAAAATTGTATCCTCTTTCTGAATCATGAAAGAAAAAAAATGGGTTTAATGTCCCTTTAAGAGGTGTAAATGGGCTACTGTATGTGTCAGATTTGGGAGACCTCATAGTTTCTATTTTGAAAAGAGCTACTTAACACGAAAAGTCCTTTTTGGTAGCTTTTCTTTTAAAAACTCATTTGCTGCTGGGTTTTAATAAACGAAAAACTATAGCATTATGATCTCTCGAGAAACTCCGATACCAATTTGGTAGGAAAGCAAAAAGTGTTTTCAGGAATAAATCTTGGATAGATTGTAATCAATGCCTATGATTTAAAACAAATAGTTGAGAAAATTAAAAATACTGAAAAATAGAAGGAAAAGACCTTGTAACATATTATGTATTTTTAGGAAAGGAAGTAATAAATGAGAAAATGTTAAAAAGAAGGGTTTCCATAGATATGTCTGTGAAATGGATGTAAATTGTATTACATGTCATAGGGCCTGATTCTAAAAAAATTGCCGATCTAGACATGTTTTTTAGACTCCAACACTCGAAGGCACGAAGGCCATTCCTCGTATAAAAAAGGGGCGGTCCGTGCGAGTGACGAGATATCTCCCGTAAAAATAATTAGACATCTCTGTTATGTAAAAGTTTGCAATGGAGGATGAAGTACGAGGAATATCCCGTTGTATGTTTAAACGTTAATATTATGCCTAATAAAAATCAAATTACAATATTTTCAGTTCACTGTACATTAAATTTGCTGTTATTTTCGTATGCACAGGTTTTCCTTTTAGAGTATTTGTGTTTTATGATAAAAGAGATAAAACAGTCAGATCTGTGGGGCGGAAATGTTTACAGAATTATGCAGGGATTTGAGAGAAAATTTCATACACGTTCATGTTCAGCCCATTTTACAAAAGAAAACCCAACAATTATGCTTTGTATTATGTACTTATAAGTACTAATTTCTATTTATTTATTTTTTTTGCACATCCAGTGTACTTAAGCTACAAATTACGCTATGCATATTTAATATTATTTATTTCTGTGTAATTTACATATAAATGTTACATTTTTGATAAAATATATTTTTGGTGAACAATTTTGTTAGGCCTAGATTTAGAGTTTGGCGGTAGCTGTGAAAACCAGCGTTAGAGGCTCCTAACGCTGGTTTTAGGCTACCGCCGGTATTTGGAGTCAGTCAGGAAAGGGTCTAACGCTCACTTTTCAGCCGCGACTTTTCCATACCGCAGATCCCCTTACGTCAATTGCGTATCCTATCTTTTCAATGGGATCTTTCTAACTCCGGTATTTAGAGTTATGGCTGAAGTGAGCGTTAGAAATCTAACGACAAAACTCCAGCCGCAGAAAAAAGTCAGTAGTTAAGAGCTTTCTGGGCTAACGCCGGTTCATAAAGCTCCTAACTACTGTACTCTAAAGTACACTAACACCAATAAACTACCTATGTACCCCTAAACCGAGGTCCCCCCACATCGCCGCCACTCGATTCAATTTTTTTTAACCCCTAATCTGCCGACCGCCACCTACGTTATACTTATGTACCCCTAATCTGCGACCCTAAAACCGCCGACCCCTATATTATATTTATTAACCGCTAACCTGCCCCCCACAACGTCGCCGCCAGCTACCTACAATAATTAATCCCTAATCTGCCGACCGCAAAGAGCCGCCACCTACATTATAGCTATGTACCCCTAATCTGCTGCCCCTAACACCGCCGACCCCTATATTTATTAACCCCTAATCTGCCCCCCTCAACGTCGCCTCCACCTGCCTACACTTATTAACCCCTAATCTGCCGAGCGGATCTCACCGCTACTATAATAAAGTTATTAACCCCTAATCCGCCTCACTCCCGCCTCAATAACCCTATAATAAATAGTATTAACCCCTAATCTGCCCTCCCTAACATCGCCGACACCTAACTTCAATTGATAACCGCTAATCTGCCGACCGAATCTCGCCGCTATTCTAATAAATGTATTAACCCCTAAAGCTAAGTCTAACCCTATCACTAACACCCCCCTAAGTTAAATATAATTTAAATCTAACGAAATAAATTAACTCTTATTAAATAAATTATTCCTATTTAAAACTAAATACTTACCTGTAAAATAAACCCTAATATAGCTACGATATAAATTATAATTATATTATAGCTATTTTAGGATTTATATTTATTTTACAGGTAACTTTGTATTTATTTTAACCAGGTACAATAGCTTTAAAATAGTTAAGAACTATTTAATAGCTAAAATAGTTAAAATAATTACAAAATTACCTGTAAAATAAATCCTAACCTAAGTTACAATTAAACCTAACACTACACTATCAATAAATTAATTAAATAAAATACCTACAATTACTTACAATTAAACCTAACACTACACTATCAATAAATTAATTAAATACAATATCTACAAATAAATACAATGAAATAAACTAACTAAAGTACAAAAAATAAAAAAGAACTAAGTTACAAAAAATTAAAAAAATATTTACAAACATCAGAAAAATATTACAACAATTTTAAACTAATTACACCTACTCTAAGCCCTCTAATAAAATAACAAAGACCCCTAAAATAAAAAAATGCCCTACCCTATTCTAAATTACTAAAGTTCAAAGCTCTTCTACCTTACCAGCCCTGAACAGGGCCCTTTGCGGGGCATGCCCCAAAGAATTCAGCTTTTTTGCCTGTAAAAAAAAACATACAATACCCCCCCCAACATTACAACCCACCACCCACATACCCCTAATCTAACCCAAACCCCCCTTAAATAAACCTAACACTAAGCCCCTGAAGATCTTCCTACCTTGTCTTCACCATGCCAGGTATAACCGATCGTTCCAGGCTCCGAAATCTTCATCTAAGCCCAAGCGGGGGCTAGACATCCATCATCCGACGGCTGAAGAAGTCCAGAAGAGGCTCCAAAGTCTTCATCCTATCCAGGAAGAAGAGTAGATCCGGACCGGCAACCATCTTCTTCCAAGCGGCATCTTCTATCTTCATCCGATGAGGACCGGCTTCATCTTGAAGACCTCCACCGCGGACCCATCTTCTTCCGACGACGACTTCCCGACGAATGACGGTTCCTTTAAGGGACGTCATCCAAGATGGCGTCCCTCGAATTCCGATTGGCTGATAGGATTCTATCAGCCAATCGGAATTAAGGTAGGAAAATTCTGATTGGCTGATGGAATCAGCCAATCAGAATCAAGTTCAATCCGATTGGCTGATCCGATCAGCCAATCAGATTGAGCTTGCATTCTATTGGCTGATCCGATCCGCTTGGGCTTAGATGAAGATTTCGGAGCCTGGAACGATTGGTGATACCTGGCATGGTGAAGACAAGGTAGGAAGATCTTCAGGGGCTTAGTGTTAGGTTTATTTAAGGGGGGTTTGGGTTAGATTAGGGGTATGTGGGTGGTGGGTTGTAATGTTGGGGGGGTATTGTATGGTTTTTTTTACAGGCAAAAGAGCTGAATTCTTTGGGGCATGCCCCGCAAAGGGCCCTGTTCAGGGCTGGTAAGGTAAAAGAGCTTTGAACTTTAGTAATTTAGAATAGGGTAGGGCATTTTTTTATTTTGGGGGTCTTTGTTATTTTATTAGGGGGCTTAGAGTAGGTGTAATTAGTTTAAAATTGTTGTAATATTTTTCTGATGTTTGTAAATATTTTTTTATTTTTTGTATCTTAGTTCTTTTTTATTTTTTGTACTTTAGTTAGTTTATTTCATTGTATTTATTTGTAGATATTGTATTTAATTAATTTATTAATAGTGTAGTGTTAGGTTTAATTGTAGGTAATTGTAGGTATTTTATTTAATTAATTTATTGATAGTGTAGTGTTAGGTTTAATTGTAACTTAGGTTAGGATTTATTTTACAGGTAATTTTGTAATTATTTTAACTATTTTAGCTATTAAATAGTTCTTAACTATTTAATAGCTATTGTACCTGGTTAAAATAAATACAAAGTTACCTGTAAAATAAATATTAATCCTAAAATAGCTATAATATAATTATAATTTATATTGTAGCTATATTAGGATTTATTTTACAGGTAAGTATTTAGCTTTAAATAGGAATAATGTATTTAATAAGAGTTAATTAATTTTGTTAGATTTAAATTATATTTAAGTTAGGGGGGTGTTAGTGTTAGGGTTAGACTTAGCTTTAGGGGTTAATACATTTATTAGAATAGCAGTGAGCTCCAGTCGGCAGATTAGGGGTTAATGTTTGAAGTTAGGTGTCGGCGATGTTAGGGAGGGCAGATTAGGGGTTAATACTATTTATTATAGGGTTAGTGAGGCGGATTAGGGTTTAATAACTTTATTATAATAGCGGTGCGGTCCGCTCGGCAGATTAGGGGTTAATAAGTGTAGGCAGGTGGAGGCGACATTGTGGGGGGCAGATTAGGGGTTAATAAATATAATATAGGGGTCGGCGGTGTTAGGGACAGCAGATTAGGGGTACATAGGGATAATGTAAGTAGCGGCGGTTTACGGAGCGGCAGATTAGGGGTTAATAATAATATGCAGGGGTCAGCGATAGCGGGGGCGGCAGAATAGGGGTTAATAAGTATAAGGTTAGGGGTGTTTAGACTCGGGGTTCATGTTAGGGTGTTAGGTGCAGACGTAGGAAGTGTTTCCCCATAGACAACAATGGGGCTGCGTTAGGAGCTGAACGCGGCTTTTTTGCAGGTGTTAGGCTTTTTTTCAGCTCAAACAGCCCCATTGTTTTCTATGGGGGAATCGTGCACGAGCACGTTTTTGAGGCTGGCCGCGTCCGTAAGCAACTCTGGTATCGAGAGTTGCAGTGGCGTTAAATATGCCTGTACGCTCCCTTTTTGGAGCCTAACGCAGCCATTCTGTGGACTCTCAATACCAGAGTTATTTTAAAGGTGCGGCCAGAAAAAAGCCAGCGTTAGCTACGCGGGTCGTTACCGACAAAACTCTAAATCTAGCCGTTAGAAATTTTGATACATCTTAGTAATACAAAAAAAAATGTTTTTGAGTATTTTTGAGTAAATGTTTCATTTATTATTTTTTATGATTTAGAAATTACTGTTTTCACTGTGCACTTTTTTAATATATGCATCTACTTCCCATAGGAAAATCCACTATACTCCCCTTAGTGAGACACCCTAGTTTCAGGGTAAAAAGTGGCTTTATATAATTCCACCAGGGAAATAGAAGTACTGGCGAGGATCTTACTGGCGAGCATAATAATCTCGCCAGCCCAGAGAGCTTTTTAGAATTGGGCCCATAGTAAGGATATAATTTATGGTTTACAGGATTCTGTTCTATGTTCTAGGATTCTGTTCACACAAATTGAAGGGACATGAAATCCAACATTTTTCTTTTATGATTCAGATAGATCATACAATTTTTTTAATTTTTTTTTAAACTTTTTATTTTTGTTGAGGTGAAAATGGCATATACAAAACAGTCACACCAGACAGGTTACAATTTACTTATGTCTTGAAACAGGAAAAACAATCCGAAACATCTTGTAGAGACATCAACACACAGCTGACCAACATGACATGTTAATCCAGACACCTCATTTTTTTTTATAAGTTCGTAGTGTCCTCCAAACAAATAGGTCCATTCAAGGGACCAGGGGTTACAATGAACCACTGAAGACATACTAATGGAGCTAATAGTAAGAAGTCCAGTTTCAGTGTGTATGAAGTAGAGGCAAGCTTTGGATTCTACAGACAGTATCAAAATATAAAGTACAAGGAGGGCACCGAAATTAATCTGGGTCAGCGACAGCGACCATCAGACACAGTAAGCTGATAACTATGTTGTGCCAGAATAATCCTCAGCTGCCATTGTAAGCATAGTTGAATATTAACATTGGACATTTGTAGTAACATAAATATTAGTAAAACTATTAGTCTAGACAATCTTCAGGTAATTCAGGAAATCATAATAAGATTATAGCAACATGTTGTTTATAGGTAATAAAGAATATACAAGTGAACACAACAATATTTCTCACATTAGGGCCAGAAGAACCTATTTACATATAAATGAGAGAAAACTTAAATAAGGTTCTTCAGACTGGGCAGAGACTGCGTAACTCTGCCAAAAAAAAAGAGTGTGGAGGATAAAGTTACTCATCCCTCACCGCACAAGAGGGGAGGGGGGCGCATGACAGACTCCAGTATCAATACAAAAATCTAGGGTCGGCCCATTCTTCAGATCTCTCAGAATGGGAGATATGCCATAAGACACCAAGCTAAATGATCATCCTTTTCTATAAGGTATGGATTTGGTGACCAGTATCGTAGTTAAAAAATAATTAACCATTTATATATTAACAAGGAGCTAATGACTTATTACATATTAGGTGAGTTCCAGTATATGACCATATTATAAGGGCTATCGCACCTTCCAAACCTAAACAAGCTAGTGAACAGCTAATACAGGCCCCTTACCCTAATCAGCTGAAGGCTAGAGAAAGAGGAGACTCATGCTATAAGAAAAGTGCATATACTATTACATAAAGATTTCTAACATACATGGGCTTTTTGAAACAGGATATACTGCTAAATGTAAGGGCTTAAGTAGGAATGTTACAAGTGTGAAATCTGTATAGTTTCAGAACATGTGTCTTCATAAATGCAGAATCACCCCACTTATTGTATACAGGATAATTGATCTGGGGCCGTGACCCAATAAATACTTGTAAAATGTCTTGACCCAATGCCCGTTTTATTACATGAAACTGAGTATTGCTGACATGCAAAGTATCTCACAACATGAAGATCAAATGCTATAGAGAGGACCATCAGCATTTCCAGAAGGCCGCTTCTCTCCAAGTTTGAAGTAGTTTGCCCTGTGAGCGGCTGAAGGCTTGATTGATCTTTTGTCTCACAGGTCCCTGGAATACCTCGATACCCATACCAGAGATTGTAAGATGGCTTTTCCTTTGCAGGTCCACAAAAATATGGCACTGCGCTGTGTAGATCAGTGATGTGGCTGTTCAACAACCCCATAACTGCAGTTGAGGGCTGCACAGAGATATCTGAGGGTTGGATTGTAACAGTCTGTGTATCGCTACACTGTACACAAGGGGCTGCAGGTATTGCCATCTCTAGATTGACAGTAACCACCGCTGCATGTGTGTCCGCCATGAGAGACAGGAGGCGATCAAATCTTTTGCACATTCGACCCTCAAATTCTTCCAGGAAGATTTGCATTGCCGCATAAATATCCGCCATGCTTTCAATAGCCTATTTTAAAATGTCGCTCGTTACGTTACTGCCGCTTCAGGCCTTAAGATTGCCGCCTTCAGTCTTTCCTCATCTCCAGACCCCCCAACAGTCTATCCGGGATAATCCAGTGTTAAGAGGTATCCTCCAGAGAGGGGCCTTCTTGTTCAGTAACTGCCACTGGATAGTAGAGGTAGGAGTGCAGCGCAAATGGCTGACACCTCCTAAACGGTCAAACTGCTGTTTCCTCTTACAGCCACTGATGGTCAGGGAAGTCTCCTGGTCCCAGGGTAAGCCTCAGATATCTCCAAACTTCCAGCATTCACTTGCGGCTTCCAGATGTTACAGGAGGGTAGGCCGCGGCTGGTCTGTCCGCCTCGATCTACAGGCCCCTCACTAATGGAGCAGTAAAAGTAACCAGCTCCTAAGTTTTGGGCTCATAAAGTGTTCAATTGTATGCTCTTGTATCTTCCAGGTTACAAGGAAGCTGCAGTACAATAATGAAGGCAGTAATATTAATTTTAAATGCTTTTGCAATCTGCTATTGCAGGAGCTATGTTAAAACACGTCTTCTCAATACTGTAGCTGGCTCCACCCCCCAGATGATACAATTTTAAACATCTTTCCAATTTACTTTGATTAATTAATTAGTTAAAACATTGTCGGCCAGATTACGAGTTTTGCGGTATGAGGGGTGCGGTGTTAACTTGCACGTTATTGTCACCGCCTTAAAAGACAAGAAGTGAGCGTAGAGCAAAATTGTGCTCCATACCGCACTCCAATACCAGCGATGCTTAAGTCAGCGTTGAGCTGGTTGTACGTGCTTGTGCACGATTTCCCCATAGACATCAATAGGGAGAGCCGGCTGAGAAAAAGTCTAACACCTGCAATAAAGCAGCGTAAAGCTCTGTAATGCAGCCCCATTGATTCTTAAGGGGAAACACATTATGTTTACACCTAACACCCTAACATGAACCCGAGTCTAAACACCCCTAATCTTACACTTATTAACCCCTAATCTGCCACCCCCAACATAACCGCTACCTGCATTATGCTTATTAACCCCTAATCTGCCGCTCAGGACATCGCCGCCACCTACATTATACTTATTAACCCCTAATCTGCTGCCCACATCGCCGACACCTACATAATGTTATTAACCCCTAATCTGCCGCCCCCAACATCGCCATCACTATAATTAACATATTAACCCCTAAACCGCCACACTTTGCAAACACTAGTTAAATATTATTAACCCCTAATCTGCTGCCCCTAACATTGCCACCATTTACCTACATTTATTAACCCCTAATCTGCTGCCCCCAACATCGCCGACATCTACATTATATTTATTAACCCCTAATCTGCTGCCCACATCGCCGACACCTACATAATGTTATTAACCCCTAATCTGCCGCCCCCAACATCGCCATCACTATAATTAACATATTAACCCCTAAACCGCCACACTTTGCAAACACTAGTTAAATATTATTAACCCCTAATCTGCTGCCCCTAACATTGCCACCACCTACCTACATTTATTAACCCCTAATCTTCCGCCCCCAATGTCACCACCACTATACTAAATGTATTAACCCCTAAACCTAAGTCTAACCCTAACACCCACTAACTTAAATATAATTTAAATAAATCGAAATACAAATTCCTATCATTAACTAAATAATTCCTATTTAAAACTAAATACTTACCTATAAAATAAACCCTAAACTAGCTACAATATAACTAATAGTTACATTGTAGCTAGCTTAGGGTTTATTTTTATTTTACAGGCAAGTTTGTATTTATTTTAACTAGGTAGAATAGTTACTAAATAGTTATTAACTATTTAATAACTACCTAGCTAAAATAAATACAAATTGACCTGTAAAATAAAACCTAACCTAAGTTACACTAACACCTAACACTACACTACAATTAAATAAATTCCCTAAATTAAATACAATTAACTAAATTAAATGAAATTAGCTAAATTACAACCCCCCCCCACTAAATTACAGAAAATAAAAAAATAATTACAAGATCTTAAAACTAATTACACCTATCAAAATAAAAAAAGCCCACAAAAAAAAAAAAAAAACCTAGCCTAAACTAAACTAAACTATCAATAGCCCTTAAAAGGGCCTTTTGCAGGACATTGCCCCAAATAAATCAGCTCTTTTACCTGTAAAAAAACAACCCCCCAAACAGTAAAACCCACCACCCACACAACCAACCCCCAAATAAAACCCTAACTAGAAAAACCTAAGCTCCCCATTGCCCTGAAAAGGGCATTTGGATGGACATTGCCTTTAAAAGGGAATTTAGCTCTATTGCGGCCCAAAGCCCTAACCTAAAAATAAAATCCACCCAAAAGACCCTTAAAAAATCCTAACACTAACCCCCGAAGATCCACTTACCGGGAGAAGTCTTCATCCAAGCAGCAAGATGTCCTCAATGAAGCCAGCAGAAGTGGTCCTCCAGACGGGCAGAAGTGGTTCTCCAGACGGGCAGAAGTGGTCCTCCAGATGGGCAGAAGTCTTCACCCAGACGGCATCTTCTATCTTCATCCATCCGGCGAGGAGCGGGTCCATCTTCAAGACATCCGGCATGGAGCATCCTCTTCTTACGACGACTCCCGACAAATGAAGGTTCCTTTAAGTGACGTCATCCAAGCTGGCGTCCCTTAGATTCCGATTGGCTGATAGAATTCTAATCAGCCAACAGAATTGAGCTCGCATTCTATTGGCTGATTGGAACAGTCAATAGAATGCGAGCTCAAACCTATTGGCTGATTGGATCAGTCAATAGGATTGAAGTTCAATCCTATTGGCTGATTGCCACTTTCAGCGGAAAGAGGGGGACATATTTGAAGGGTTCCTACAGAGCACATTGGAACCGAACACAGTTTCTGTGTATGAACACTTCAAATAATGCCTGTGTGACCTTACTGTAATTACACCTACACTACCTGCCTCACACTAGAAAGTCTCGCCATTAAAAATGTGGTTAGACAAACACCGCTGACACCCTACTTGTAACCTGTTCTTCAGAGTTTGGAATATATTTCATGGCTGGTGACGTAATCTCAATTAAAGTGCAAGTTACTCTCCTGGAACACCTGGATAACTCCCACTGAACGCCTACACCTCATCATATCTTCCCTGTACTCTCCCTGGAATGCCCAGCTAACTCCCACAGAACGCCTACACCTATGTCATATCTGCAATCTACCTGACTAATAAAGTATACAAAAAAACTCCCTATTATAACTACAGGAGCTATGTTGCTACATGTATATACAATGTTAAAATGACATGCATTGTCATGTATAATGTGTATTGTTTGTAATTTAAAATGTAGTTATTTTTTATTGTTTATTTTATTATTTTAAACATAAAAATATAATTTAAAATATATATTTAGGTTTAAAATAATAAAATGATCTAGCAAAAATAACTACATTGTAATTATATACAATACTTAAAATAATATGCATTATACATGACAATGCATACAATTTTAACATTGTATATAAATGCAATGCTACAATAAAATATTAGCCCCTTACACGCCCTAACCTCCAAAGCAACCTACACTATTAACCCCAGATCTGCCATAACTTAAAGACTTAACACCCTTAAACTATTAACCCCTAAATTGCCAAGCTAAGCTAACACCCCTTAAGTTACATAAAATAACAAACAATAAAATTACACAAAATAAAACATTACAAAAAAAAACAAACACTAACAAAAATAAAAAAATCTACAGTTATGCCTATCCTAAAAATAAAGTTCCCTTTGTATTAAGGGGTTGTGGCAGTATAGGAGTTAATTTGTTAGGGGGTGTTTGTGTTGAGGGGTTTTGGAAGTATAGGGGTTAATAGGTTAGGGGGTGTTTGCGTTGTGGGTTGTGGCAGTATTGGAGCTAATAGGTTAGAGGGTGTTTGCATTGGGGGTTGTCACGATATAGGGGTTAATAGGAAATTAAGTTTATTGCGTGGGCTATTAATAGTATAGGGGTTAATAGGTTAGGAAGTTTATTGTGGTGGGCTATTGGTGGTTTAGGGGTTAAAAGGTTACAAAGTTTAATGTGGTGGGCTATTGGCAGTAGGGGTTAATAGGTTACAAAGTTTAATGTGGTGGGCTATTGGCTATTGGTTAAGTAGTGTAGGCTTAGTTTGCGGTGGTGGGTTATGTCGGTTTAGGGGTACATAGGTATAGTTATTAGGTTGTGTGCTTAATATTTAAAAGGGATCCTTTACTTTACATCACCGGCATTCTCAACATTGCATCGGATCCCTTTTAAATATATCTCTACATCGCAGCACTTTCGATCGTCAGGGCCTTTGTCATTCTCCATGATAGACTACAGTGCTATACTGTAAATAGATTTGCTGTACTTGCCTTGTGGTGTACAGTCAGTCAATCATTGAACTGATTTAAAAGTACAGTTGGAAACCATGTGAAATATATAGCTAAAAGGTTGGGAACCTCATCATTATATGAACAAACTGGCTGCTGTGAGAGTAATCATTTAAAACAATTATAACTGTAGTGAGTTGTTTTTTCCTCAGTAGAAATATATATTAAAATGGCACTGTATTCAATTTTAATTAAAATAGTAAGGCTTAGAGATGGGGGGATAGCTTTTGCCATCTGATTGTTTCATACACAGACATGTAGTTGCTTTAGAGGTGTTCTTAATTTAAATGTATAATCGCAGTCACTTTGCTTATTTTTAGTCACTTTTGCTTAGACTGCTCTTCCCTGAGGTGTCTGATACTGCTTATACTATGACAGTCAGCAATGGGAACAGCACAACAGATAAAAAGGTGCACTTCTGTCAGGGGCTCCACACCAGGTCCCCAATGCAAATCAGACAGTCCAAAAGACAGCAGCACTCACCATATCCAAAAAATTCAGAAATGTATTGAAACACCAAGGTGCACAGAATAACAACGTTTCGGACCTCAGTCCTTAATCTTGACTGACATGATTAAGGACTGAGGTCCGAAACGTTGTTATTCTGTGCACCTTGGTGTTTCAATACATTTCTGCATTTTTTGGATATGGTGAGTGCTGCTGTCTTTTGGACTGACTGCTTGTACTATGCTTATCATGGAGTTCTAGATAATTAATCTACAGATAATATTATAGGCCAGCATACAAACCATTTCACTGTAATAAAAAGTTGGATGTAATGATCTAAGCTTTATATATTTACCTTTTCTATTACACGCTAAGCAAAACCTATACTTTAGTTATACTACTGATCTTGAATGCAGACACCTTCTTCCTAACATAACTTAATTTCTTCCATACTTTATCATTGTTATAGTAATTTGTGAGCCAGTGTTACTCTAGGCTGCACAGAAATATTATTAGATTTCAGATATCCATGTAGCTCCTCAATACTCTCTCTATTAGTTACTCTGATAAAGCTTAATATTCTATAAAGGTTCTAATATAACTTTTCTAAGGTCTAAGAATTCCCCAGCTAATTACATATGTAGAGACCACTGTGCTTAGATAGACTGTTTGTTGAGACCCTGCCTGGCTATATATGTTAATCATAAAATAGCCTAAATAACTGTATACCTCCACTCCCTCCCTGACATTTCAGTATCTTACTTTGAATTAACATACTAATTTTATCTTGCTTCATTAGGAGATATATAAATTGCCTCTAAGGTCTAGCCATTTCTCTGGTATCCCCCAGGACTCTATGCACTAGCCCGCTCCACTTGTCTTAGCTGTATTTTTATCCATTCTTCTCCCTATACCTTAATATGCAGTTTGGTAACTTAATGCTATTATGAGCCTCACATACTTATGTAGCCATTTGAAATAATGTTAGAATTATTCTTTGTTATATTACGGCTCGCTAGCCTTTCATAGCTTTATTGTATAAGCTGTTAATAGCTATTATAAATAATCTTGTTTATCTAAATAAATAAATGTTTGCTACTGTCTAAAAGTCCAAGATAACTTTATTGTATAAGCTGTAATAGCTATTAGAAATAATCTTGTTTATCTCATATAATATTTTTGCTACTGTCTAAAGGTCCAAGAGTAACCATTTATATCACTAGATTTCCTCTATATATAACTTAGGTTTACCTGGGTCTATGAGCGACCCTTTGAAGAGTGAGAGGAATTAAGAATGTTAAAAAGAGGTTCCAATTTAATTTGTTAAAGGAACATGAAATACAATTTTTTTTCTTTTACCATTCAGATAGAGGATACACTTTTAAACAACTTTGTAATTTACTTCTATTATCTAATTTGTTTCATTTTCTTGGTATCGTTTGTTGAAGGAGCCGCAATGCACTAATGGTTTATAACTGAACTCATGGGTGAGCCAATTACAATCAATATATATGCATTTACCAATCAACAGCTAGAACCTAGGTTCTCTGCTGCTCTTGAGCTTGCCCAGATAAACCTTTCAGCAAAGGATAACAAGAGAAGGAAGCAAATTAAATAATCAAAGTAAATTGGAAAGTTGTTTAAAATTGTATTATCTATCTGAATCATGAAAGAAAAATTTTGGGGTTTCATGTCCCTTTAAGTACAAGTATTACTGTTTAAATTCTTGTCTTTTTTGGCAACATTTAGCTATGTGTATAGAAACAATATATTTACCTATTTTGTTGTCATCGCACAACAATGGTTGCTGTACTATCCATTATCTCTGTAAAATGTATACTTAATGTTGTATCTTTAACAACCTCAATAATAATAAAAAATAATAGTAATGCATATTCACCATATATAACCTATATTGTAAAAATGTATCTGATTGCTTACGATTAGAAATCTTCACAAGTGTAACTGCAGTTTATTAAATTTTGGGTAACAATGTTTGCTGCATTTTTTTTAAACTAACAGTAAATATTACTCCACTCCATTCAGTCGTACGAGAATATGTAAAATATTGCAGAGGAAAATAATTTATATGAAAGAAATTAGGTGATTTGGGACTATGCTTTGCATTATATAGTGCCTAGCTTATTATTTACACTTAGCCCATGATTGATAGAAATTGTTATTTGAATTGATGTGCACTATTTTCTATTTGCACAATTATTAGCTGATTGCTTACTGTTGCTGATTAGATCATCTCGCATGAGCGGAGAGCTTAGATCATCGGGCCCTTTGTCTGAAATTTATATTTATAAAACTCACTTTGGGATTTTTTTTTTAAAATATACCATTTTAAATATACAAAAAAAGTTTAGTTTTTTTTTAAATCTGATAAATCAATTATGAAAATAATCATTAGTCACAGCCCTAATGGACACTATAACCAATATCGCTTGTGTGCACTACCATTTCCTTTCGTACCTCAAGTCCATGGTAAAGTGCGTTAACTTGCACCCAGATTACAAGTTAAAACTTATAGTAAATTGAAAGTTGTACAAAACACATTAAAATAAAACAACTAGCTAAACTAATTGTAAAGAAGCACACAATTAAGTATAGAGGGATTAGCTCCACGATAAGAAGTATATATTAACTCAGCAGGACTGATAAGGAATTTTTAGAAAAATATTATTCCATGGCATTCACACATTACTATCTTTATTAAGAAATATAAGTCAGGGGTCCTACAGGAGAAGCCTCGTCTCTCCTTGTTCTCTATTTTAAATTGCTTACCATGGTTAAATAATATATCAGTTATACTCTTATTACTCATCTCAGTCCAACAATTTCATCAATTTTAAAAATATAAGCTTAATTTAGCCCTCGGATTGTAAGGGCTTAGTTTATTTTATTTTCAATTGTTGGCTGACATTTATTACCCATAAGTATTTCTGTGGCAACTTTGTATTTAATACTAACCTGGTTAAAGTGTTTTTAATCTTAGCTTAAGCTATTGAATGATTATTTCTGGTTGTGACTTATAATTCTTAATAAAGATAGTAATGTGTAAAAAGCGATAGAATAATATTTTTCTAAAAATTCCTTATCAGTCCTGCTGAGTTAATATATACTTCTTATTGTGGAGCTAGTCCCTCTATACTTAATTGTGTGCTTCTTTACAATTAGTTTAGCTAGTTGTTATGTTCTGTCTGTTTAGTTTTCCACGACCGGTAATTATCTAAGCTGTATTTAAAATGTACTGATTAATCTTTATAGGAAAGTAATATTTAGAAATTACCTGCTAGCATATAACTCCGCTCCCCCCAATCCCCCCAAGAGTTGAAAGTAAACTGTTTTTGCGCTCACACTAATTGGACAATCGCAAAAAGCTGAACTTAGAATATCACGTGCGCGTTAACATATTCCCCCATAGAAGTCAATGGAGCAAAAAAAAAAAATGGAAAAAACAAAAACATAATGCACACACAAACCCGATCACATATTATCAAGTGTGCTAACCCAACATGAAAATATAAATATTTCACATTCCAATGTTCTTCACATAGAAGAAATTGTTATATTTATTCATAAATACATATTTCTATATATATCTAATGGTATTATGGTGCAATATATATCCATACCTATACATGTACATGATTATATATAGATATATACAGATATAAACAGGAATATCTATTTATACGTACTTAGAACATATTCCCCTAGGTTCAGAACATTGGAATGTGAAATATTTTCAGTAAATACACTGTATAACCTGTTATCAAAATATGAATATTGCATAAATATGCTTTTACATGTTTTCATCTACTTAGTTACAAAGGGCTCCAAGGCACTTAAATATCTATATATGTCTATATGTATACATATGTATTTATGTGCTTATATGTCTGTAAAAATATAAATACACATATAAATATATATGTACACACACACATATTGTACAATATTTTTTTTTAATATTTTGTATTAGATTGTGTTATTATGAGTGTGACTGTACTTTGTAATGTATTTTTGATGTGTTTTGTGCAACTTATTTTTTTTCACAAAACAGTAAAAAGAATACTTAACCCAAATTTTTATTTCATGATTCAGATAGAACACGAAATTTTAAGCAACTTTCTAATTTACTCCTATTAGCAATTATTCTTTGTTCTTTGACTATCTTTATTTGAAAAAGTAGGAATGTAATCTTAAGAGCCGGCCCATTTTTGGTTCAGGACCTGGATAGTGCTTGCTTATTGGTGGCTAAATGTACCCACCAATCAGCAAGTGCTACCCAGGTGCTGAACCAAAAATGGGCCAGATCCTAATCTTACATTTCTGCTTTTTCAAATAAAGATAGCAAGAGAACGAAGACAAAGTATTGATCTAGGCCCATTTTGGTATATTTCATGCCACCATTTCACCGCCAAATGCGATCAAATAAAAAAAAAAATTGTTCATTTTTTCACGAACATTTTTACAAACTTTAGGTTTCTCACTGAAATTATTTACAAACAGCTTGTGCAATTATGGCACAAATGGTTGTAAATGCTTCTCTGGGTTCCCCTTTGTTCAGAAACAGCAGACATATATGGCTTTGGCATTTCTTTTTGGTAACTAGAAGGCCGCTAAATGCTGCTGCGCACCACACGTGTAGTATGCCTAGCAGTGAAAGAGTTAATTAGGGAGCTTGTAGGGAACTTGTAGGGTTAATTTTACCTTTAGTGTAGTGTAGTAGATAACCCAAAGTACTGATATAGGCCCATTTTGGTATATTTCATGCCACCATTTCACCGTCAAATGCGATCAAATAAAAAAATAGTTTCACAAACATTTGCACAAATTTTAGGTTTCTCAATGAAATTATTTACAAACAGCTTGTGCAATTATGGCACACATGGTTGTAAATACTTCTCTGGAATCCCCTATGTTCAGAAATAGCAGACATATATGTCTTTGGCATTGATTTTTGGTAATTAGAAGGCCGCTAAATGCCGCTGCGCACCACACTTGTATTATGCCCAGCAGTAAAGGGGTTAATTATGTAGCTTGTAGGGTTAATTTTAGCTTTAGTGTAGAGATCAGCCTCCCATCTGACACATCCCCCTTCCTGATCCATCCCTGACCCCTCTTAAACAGCTCTCTTCCCTCCCCCACCCCACAATTGTCCCCGCCTTCTTAAGTACTGGCAGAAAGTCTGACAGTACTAAAGTAAAAGGCTTTTATTTTTTTATATTTTTTAAATATATATTCTGCAATATAGGATCCCTCCTTAGCTCCCAACCCCCTGATCCACCCCCCCCCCGCAAACAGCTCTCTAACCCTCACCCCTCTACCTATCTGCCAACATCTTGGAGAGGACTTGAAAGATCTGCATGTCATTTTTGAATAATTGACATTTGAAAGACGTGATTAGTTTAAGCACTTTTTTTTTAAATCACTTATTATGTTTACTAATTATTGCCCTGAGGTTACTTTTTAATTTGTTGTAGTGCTGTTCTTTTTGGAGTGATTGACAGGTCCTGCTCTTGCATGACAGGACATGATACAGTAGTGGCAGCACTGAAAAAGCATGTGCTTCTTCAATTGTAAATGCAACCAGCAAATGGAAGGGAGGGGATCACCAAACTGCTACTCATGACATCTCTGAAAATGAATTATTTTGTGTGACATTTTGTTTAACATTATAAAACAGAGTGGTGGTCAACCACTCTGCGAAAAATGACATAGGGTTGCCAGGTGTCCAGTGGTTTTGCAGGCTGTCCAGTAAAATCTATACAAAAATACTGGACATTTAAATGTCCAGTATTTTTAAAGTCGCCTAAGTGTCAGCTAAATTATTTTTATGTGATTGGAAAAATATAACAATACATTTTATCAACAAATGGGCATTCAATTAGCTCTTGGGTACACAGTGTACTTTGCCCAGCACTGTGAAATGTATATTTATCTAACCTCTTAAAAAGACAAAAAATTGTCTACTATAACAAATTGAAAGTGTAAAATCATAAATTTATAAAGTAAACTTAACTATCATACAAATGTAACTTAGAACTTGTTTTTTATTTTACTATGTAAGTGAAAAGATATTAAAATAAAGCTTTGAGTTAAATCATCTTGCAGGCATAAGACTGAATTCTCTATGAAAAACGTCTGATCCTGTAAGTTCCAGTTAGCTGTGAGCTGCCTCCCATAGAAATAAAGCTCTCTATGTCAAATAAGAGAATTAGGTCAACATAGGACAAACTAGCACTGATAAAAAATGTTTTAGTTTGGTGCAAATACAAATCAAATTGCAGTATTTTCAGTCCAGAACATTTTCTTGAAGACTATCAATTACCCAATAGTGAAAAAATGGTTTATACATTAAAAAGAAACATAGCACTAAAAGCAGTTTTGGTTAGCAATAATAAATATTAATAAATAATACTTATATAAGAATTATTTAAACAAATGTTGCAGGTATCACCATATACTAAGTTACTATAAAACCTATAAAAATAAAGATGTTCCAAGAGGGTTTTAGCCTTTAAACAGTTGTTCGCCATTGTTATTGCCCAGTTTGTGGGCAAAAGTTCTCAATCAAAGATCCAAATTAATTCAAAATTATTGAGCTCATTGGACTTAGTTTGTATGGCATTTTTGCATCTAAATGTTGTGAGAAGGTTTGAATATGAGCTAAAGTAAGAATGTACAAAAAAAGGGACAGGAAAAGGAAAGGGTTACATTTGAACATGGAGATACACTCACACTCAGGAGAGTGTGCGTGTGTGTGCGTGCAGTGTGTGCGTGTATATATATATTTAAATATATCTCAAGAATGGGGATCAGGTATCCTGATAAAGGCTTTATGCTGAAATGCCTGATCACCTCTATACTAGTCTGGTAGAGTAGATAAGCCGTGGTGTGTAGCTGTCTTATTTAACCACTGTGGAGCCAGACTAATATAAACTTATTCTGTATAATTGTAATTTCGGTAGCCCCAGGTGCTAGTGAGACATTTTTATACTTGGCAGTGAATTTGCCTTGATGTTTTTAAAATAGAGTAAAATTCTCCTGCTACATCGTTGAAGAGTCATGTTACCAGAATACACCTGAGTAAGACATTACAAGGCCTTATAATATAAGGTGAAATAAGGCACAACGCTTCACTGGGGTGCTTGTAGTATGAACACAAAGCAATTTAGACATTTTGATATACATTTTAAATATACACTTTTCAAGCATTAAATCTAAAGAACTGAATTTAACGGAGGGTGGAGAAATACTCTTTGCACTTTGAGCATTGCCTATTAACTCTTATAGACCAATGGGCGATTTAACTATGGTAGACAATGCTTTAGTGATTTGGACATCCTGATATACATTTTGTACATACACTTTAAAATGATTAAATCTAAGGAACTCTTAGTTTAAAATAGGGTGGTGGACTATACTTTGAGAATTGCTTATTAACTGTTAAACAATGGATAGTTTTAATTATAGTAACTTTGTATATAGTGATTCTGGTAACATTTTATATAATTCTTTGTATCTTTGATTAGAAATGGTATAATAACAATGATGAATCATTGTTACAAGGCTAAATCCCATTTGGAATAGTTTTATATATTAGTTTTATAGTGCCTTGGTATATGGTGATACTGGTAAAAAAAATGTTATATAAGTCTAAAGGCTAGATTAGAGCCCTCAAAATAGAGGGCATTGCAGTTTTTAATTAAAAAAAAATTAGCATTTTTTTTTAAATTAAAAACAACTGCATTGGTGGGAGTGGGTGGTTAGCAAAAAAAATTGCCTTGAAAAGAGCCTTTACTTTGCGGTCTATGGGAACTGTTTGTTTATACACATATTAACACATAAATATATACGTATATAGTCATGAACATATATATTTAATAACTGCTGCCCATCACTGCGCAAGGTTCTGATGCTGTTCCCATAGGAGCTCATGGAAGCACTCTCTCATCAGCGCAATTCTTCCTAGCAATGTGAATTGGAGTATTAATATCGCCTGCTTGCAAGCAATTTTTAGTGCTCCACTTGTAATCTGGCCCTAAGTGTTTTACATTGTTTTAAATATTAAATTGCTTTGGACTTTATTTTATATGGTTTTATTCATAAATTAATGTATATACGTTATAACTAACCAACAATGGCTTTCTTTTAACGCTTTTTTGGTACTTTATAATCTGCTTGGTTACTACAAGGCTCATATCACAGTGGGGAAAAAAACACAAACAAAAGACCATCTGTAAAAGATGTAAAGCATGGCTTTAATCTGTTAAACATACAAAGTATTGACAGAATGGGTACAAATCCCAATCCTATTGATATATACAACGTACAATAAAATCTAAAATGGATTAAAGCACTAAATAGATACAATATTCAAAAATGAAATTATTCTTAAAATACAAAATTATAAGTCTCAAGTAAATGAAAGCATAAAGGGCTATATTCCAACTGGAGCACACAAATGCAAGAAATGTGTAGTGATAATTCTGCTTATGCAGAAGCAATACTGCTTCCATTTTTTACAATCAGATTGCAAAAGATTTTTGCTGCTTAATCATTTGGTGACCTGTAATCAAAGAGTTATACATATTATTGATGTCATTTTAATGAGTTAATTGATTGCATCCTTACATCCTACTTACAATAACCTTTTCAAACTGCTATTTTTATTGAGAACTATACTGTAATGTGTATTTTACATTGCATTCGGAAATTTTAGGGTACACCCCTTAGTGAGATAAACATCTATCAAAGTAAAATATGACTTTAGCCTTTTATGCCCTATAAAGGACCACTTGGCACCGACAGTTCTTTAAGAAAAACTTCAGCTGAGTGGAGAACAGTGGTGGTTTGTAGGAGGTTGTGTAAATAGGAGCGCCAAAAGAGGCTGAAGTTTTTGATCAGGCTAGTAACTGACAAATAATGTCAGTATAAACGCAAGAAATTTGATACAATATGTGTTTATTGGTATACAGTAGTTAGCAAAAAAGATAAACATTAATAAGAATAAAAAACAGCGCTAAAAAAGGTAATTACGATAGCATATATAAGGGAATGTATCCCATAGGAAACAAGTGAAATGGTCAGTTTAGACCAAAGGGGAATTGGTCCATGAACAGAAAAAATAATAATAATATATATGTGTCCACAGCAAAACAACAATGACTGGATTGTGAGAGTCCTGGTGGATGTTTAAGTCTTATGGGAAAAAATAAAAAATCATCAGAAGTGGTGTAGGTAGTTCTGGGTATAAAAATATATGAACGTGTACATGTTAAAACAAAACAATCAAAAAAGATAAAAATAGTGATAATTCTGTGTGAAAGAAGTAGGATATCCTGTTTGATAATCCTTAGTGATAGTGAAGGAGTGCGCTTCTTATTACCTAAAAAAGGAAAAAACATATATGTGCAGAAATTCTTAAGGTGTGTATCCAAATGGGTATACACTCACCGTGAGAAGATCTCGTGCCTCAGGGACTGTGCGTCAACAAGATCAACTAATGAGAACATTTAATTAAAAATAAAATTAAAAATAGATTTAAATCATGTTTAGAGACTGTCTGGTATTACTGTAACATGTTAAAGGTTCCATTACCAGATATATAACTCTAAAAATATATAACTAAAAAAGGCTTGAGTCTTACCAAAAGTTATTAGTATTAAAAATAGAATGAATTATTACGAAAATGGTTACAAAAAATGGTTACAAAAATAGTTACACATATATTATTATTGGCAATAAAAGTAAATTATTCAGAGATCCTATTTTATATCCATAACATTAAATTGGATATAAAATAAGATAAAATGAGATTAAAGTAAGGTTATACATATCTAGTAGTAAAAAATATATATTGATATTTTTATAAATAGATCTAAAAATACATATTAGAAATATTGTTATAGGAGATGTGTTAAAAATATTAAAAGTGTATTTTACACATAGAAATTAGTTGTGTGTCCAAAAATATGGTAATAACAATAATATATATATATATATATATATATATATATATATATATATATATATATATATATATATATATATATATATATATATATATATATATAAATGTTGAAAGAGGGGTAACTGTATAAAATGTAAACCTTTAAAACTAAGTATAAAATTAAAGTTATCTCTGGAAGTGTGTATTATTAAATCTAAATATAAACAAACACTTTCTATCTAATAGATACTCTAACCGAGTAGCCCAAAGGGGGATATATACCTAAAAGTTAGTACCAACATACATACAGTGAGGTCTATTATAGTCCACCCTGGACATTAAGTTTGATTGCTATTTGTCTGTTTATTAAAAAGGCTTAATATATCGAATTTGTATAGTAATGTTTGGATAATCTTAAAAATGAAATATGACATGCATAAATATGGTGTGGGTTAAAATATGTGGATCACCTCAAAATTGGCTTTAAGTCCCATGGGGTGGATACAATCAAGATTAAATATCCATTTGGATTCTACCCTTAGGAGTCTTTGTTCCATATTTCCTCCCCTCCAATCTTTTGGTACTTTACTGATGCCCATGTATTTAAAGCTGAGATCACTACTATTGTGTTTCTTCTTAAAGTGTTTATTGATTGGGAGATCTACTTTCTTCCACTTGATTTGGATGAGATGTTCTCGTATTCTGTCTTTCAATTTCCGTGAGATTTGTCCAATATACTGGAGCCTACACCCACATTCAATAAGGTAAATGACACACCTGTCAGTACATCTAATGGTGTCTTTGATTTAAAATGTTTCTTTTGTGGTGTGGGACTTAAACTTATCAGTTTTCTTTCCATGTTTTCATGCCATGCAAAGATGACAAGGGAAAAATCCTTTCAGACTATTTCCTCTTATATCTCAATTATTTGTGTTAGTCATTGGTGTTATTATACTGGGGGCTAGGATAGTTTTTAAATTCCTATCTTTCTTGTACATGAATTGGGGTTTATCTCATAATTTGTCACCAATGATATCCTCTTCCTTTAATAGGTACCAGTGTTTTCTAATTATTTTTTCTATGGTATGCCTTTTTTTGTTATATTAGGTAATGAAGGATACTATAAGTTCTTGTTGTTTATGATTACATAAAGCTTATATATAATAATTAAATCAGCAGAGAAGGGTGGTGGTATCGTGATCCTAAATAAACTTGATTGCATACAGGAATCAACTAGAATCCTTGGAGACACTCAGACATATGAAGTCTTAAGATCTGACCCTACAGAGCAATTCAAAAGAACACTTGAATCTCTTCTAGTAGAAGCCAAAACCATGGGTATAGTTAATGACAAATAATTTAGATATTCTGTCAATTAACACCCTAAGGATACAGTCTTTTATTACCTACCAAAAATTCATAAATCATTAATTAATCCACAAGGTAGGCCGAAAATCTGGTATTTGCTCACTATCCAGTAATTTGTTAGAATATATCGATCATAGCTTAAAAAAAATATGTATGAGAACTGCCATCATCTCTGAGAGATTCCACAGAGGTTTTGAACATTCTAAACAGTATAGTATGGGAGGATAGCTACACATGGGGTAACCTGTAAAGTGACATGCCTATACACATGCATTCCCCATACAGACGGTCTCGACTCTGTGGAATACTTCTAGACAAAGATTATGACATGCTACAACAACAGAAAGATTTTATTCTAAAATGGCATAGAATATATCCTTACCATAACTATTTTAACTTGAAAGGAAATTTTATAGACAACTTTATGGAACGGCTATGGGGACCAGGTTCATGCCGAGCTATGCAAAATTGTACATGGGCAAATGGAGTCAATATTTTGGGACTCATGCCCAGCCAGCTCAGACCTGGTCCTATACAAAAGGTATATAGGCAACATTTTAATGATCTGGAAGGGAAGAACAGAGGATTTGATCCATATCTTAAAAGTCATGAACAAAAATGAGGCTAATCTAATATTTACTTATCAACATAGCAAAGATCACGTAAATTTTTTCGATCTCGATATATGTACCCAAAAATGGCAAATTGAAACTTCAAAACACTTTAAAGATGTAGACTGTAATAACTACATCACCACACAAGTGGATAACAAACATCCCTCAAAGGACAACTAATGAGGGTAGAAAAAATTGCTCTGACGATAACAGGTTGGTTGAAACAGTCTAAACTTCTTAAGAGGAGGTTTTTGGAATGGGGCTATGACGAGTCTATGATAAATAATACAATTGTAGAAGTTGAACCAACATAAAAAAAGATTCTATGCCTCGTCTATAAAATGCATAGGACAAAACTAAACAACAACAAGAGCTTATAGTACCCTTCAAAAAATATTCAGAAAACACTGGTATTAAAGGGAAGATGATATCATTGGTGGACAAATTGGAGATAAACCCCAATTCATATACAGGAAAGCTAGGAATTTAAAAAATATCCTAAGCTCCCCAGTATAATAAACATTAACACAAATAATCGAGATATAAGAGGAAATAGTCTGAAAGGAATTTTCCCCTAGTCATCTTTGCATGGCATGAAAACTGGAAATAAAACTGATAAGTTTAAGTCCCACACCACAAAAGAAACATTTTAAAATCAAAGACACCATTAGATGTACTGACAGGTTTGTCATTTACCTTATTGAATGTGGGTGTGGGCTCAAGTAAGGGGACTTAACGCCAATTTTGAGGTGGGTCCACCTATTTTAACCCACCAAAATATTTTATGCATGTCCTATTTAATTTTTAAGATTATCCAAAAATTGCTTTATTAATCCAATATATTAAGCCTTTTTAAAAAACAGACAAATAGCAATCAAACATACACGGTTTAGGGTGGACTATAATAGACCTCACTGTATGTATGTTGGTACTAACATTTAGGTATATATAACCCTTTGGGCTACTAGGCTAGAGTATCTATTAGATAGAAAGTGTTTGTTTATATTTAGATTTAATGATACTCACTTCCAGAGATAACTTTAATTTTATATTTGGTTTTAAAGGTTTACATTTAATACAGTCTACCCCTCTTTCAACATTTATATACAGTATGTATTATTTTTTACATATTTTTGGACACACAACTATTTCTATGTCTAAATACACACATTTAACATTTTTAACACATCTCCTATAAAAATATTAATAATATGTATTTTTATATGTATTTTATATTTCACATATTGTATATCAATATACATATATGTTTTACTACTAGGTATGTATAACCTTACTTTAATCTCATTTTATCTTATTTTATATCCAATTTAATGTTATGGATGTAAAATAGGATCTCTGAATAATTTACTTTTATTACCAATAATAATATGTAACTATTTTTGTAACCATTTTTGTAACCATTTTCGTAATAATTCATTCTACTTTTAATATTAATAACTTTTGGGAAGACTTAATCCTTTTTTAGATGTATATTTTTAGAGATATATATCCTTTTTAAATAATGTTTAAATAACAATTCTTTTAAATTATTTTTATATAAATGTCTGGTAATGGAACCTTTAATTTGTTCCAATAATACCAGACAGTCTCTAATCATGATTTCAATCTATTTTGAATTTTATTTTTAATTTAATTAACTCATTAGTTGATCTAATTTAGGCACAACATGTGTGTATCAAATTATACTTTGTATCCACTTCTTTTAGTACAATTTTGAATCTCTATAGAATTTTCTAAAGAATAATCATACTCCCACATTTATTTTTCTTTTTGTCCACATAGGGACACCTATTACCTTATAATTATAGATGATTTTCATAAAAAAGGGCATATGCCAATACCTATAATGGCAGTGTTGGAATTGAACTAATCACTAAACTTGTAAATGAATCAAACGAAACAGGAAATGACGCACGCAAAAACCGGAAGTGACGTTACAATCCAGGAACTGGATGTGACAACGTGCAACCAAAACCGGAAGTGACGTCACGATCTCCGGAAATGTAGCTTATTCTTAAATTTTTTGATGCAAAAAAGCAGATCATTTGATTGGACACATACCCCTTTATAAGTGATCAGTTCTCAGAGCCTCAATATGTCTTGAAAAAAGGCCGAAACACGTTGACACACAGACCCTGAGGCTCGAGATTCTCCATGGTGACCCAATTTGGATACACACCATAAGAATTTCTGCACATACATGTTTTTTCATTTTTTTTTATTTTTTTTTGGTTTAACAATTTTTTATTGGTAGGAAACAAAAGAAATATACATAAACCAAGGAGACGCAGCTCCAATCCGACAATATAAAGTTTACAAGAATAACAAGTGGGGGTCTGCGTCTAACAAATTGAAACATAATTTCAACACTTACAAAATATTGTGAACAGAGACGACCTGTCGAGCCTTGATTCATGGGGGGGTCTTAAGGGCTGAACGTACAACAGATTTTCTAAGAGGGAGAGAGGAGGGTGAGGGAAAAGAGGTATGGTAGGAAGGGAGGGGGAAATGGTATGAAGAAGAGTATAAGAAGGGGAGTAAGGGCCCATCCAGTTAAGATTGTGTTTATGTTAGATAGGCAACTGTCGTAAGGGGGATATAGGCATGGAGCTATGTGTCTTGGGCAGTTGCATTGGGCCTCCAGTCTGTGTTTTGAGACTCCTTCCCAGTCAACCCAGATCAATTCAAACAGGTCAGAATTTATTTAGTTTGTGAAAGATATCCTTTTCAATTGTATAAATGTATGCCATATTATTACAGATCATCGCCCAACTTGGAGCCCGTTCCTTCTTCCAGGGAGCATGCAACAGAGTACTTTATAGTCATGAATAGGTAAATGCAGATATACGCGTGGTTTTTAGGTAGAGGAGTGGTAGATTTAAGTGGAGGAGGGCTGAGTCAGCTAGCCTGGGAAGCCTAATACCAATGCCCTGTAGAAACCAAAAAGCACTTTAACCATAGAGGCTGGATCACGGGACACTCCCAACCATATATGTAGTGCGTTACCCCTGTGGCCACAGTTCCTCCAACATTTGGGGGACACTGCCGGAAATATTTTCGCTAACCTAGTGGGTACGTAGTACCAATGAGTGAGGAGTTTTGAAATAGGTTTCATATAACGTTGTGCAATGTATAGCTTTCTGGGTCAGGGAGAAAGCTCGTTCCCACTCTTCCGGGGAAGTGTGCCTACCCGTCAGCGTCTCCCATCGGGAAAGGATGGGAAGGAGTCTCCGGGTCCTTGGGACCACCCCCTAGTAGCATATAATGGACTGAAAGAAGGGCCTACTACATCCTATCTTCCCCTTGCCCAGATGGACTTCCAGAGATTCAAAGGTCTATCCAGGGTAGGCTTAAAACCCCAACTGCTTAAAAAGCTCTTAATCCTCTGATATTCAAAAGATAGATACGATGGGATCTGGACCTCGGCACTGATCTGGGATAAGTTTTTTCATTTTTTAGGTAATAAGAAGTGGAATCCTTCACTATCCTAGGACTATCACTAAGGATTATCACACAGGATATCCTCCTTCTTTCACACATGATTATCACTATTTTTATCTTTTTTCCTCTTTTTTGATTGTTTTGTTTTAACGTGTACATGTTCATATATGTTTATACGCAGGACTACCTACACCCCTTTTGATGATTTTTTATTTTTTCCTATAAGACTTAGACATCCACCAGGACTCTCACAATCCAGTCATTGTTGTTTGGCTGTGGACACATATATATATTATTATTATTATTTTTTCTGTTCATGGACCAATTCACCTTTGGTTTAAACTGATCATTTCACTTGTTTCCTATGGGATACACTCCCTTATATATGCTATTGTAATTACCTTTTTTAACGCTGTTTTTATTCTTATTAATGTTTATCTTTTTTGCTAACTACTGTATACCAATTAAACACATATTGTATCAATTTTCTCACGTTTATACTGACATTATTTGTCAGTTATTAGCCTGATTACATACTTCCACCTCTTTTGGCACTCCTATTTACACAACCCCTACATGCTCTAATCCCAATATCTTCTTAGTTGATCTTATATAGTGTACACCCACAAATTTGCTTCCAACCGCCCTGACCATGCCTTGACACCTGCAACTCCACCCATGGTAGTGTTTAACCCCACCCCCATATTAGAACGTCTGACCAATGTTGTCAAAGAGCTTTCGAGAATCAGGTTCTTAGTGCATTGTTTAATAGAAAAACATTTTAGCCATCACTTTTTTAAAAAGTTTGGGAATCTGGCTTGGACAAACATCACAGTCAAGCTTAAAGGATCATTAAATACAACAGAATTGCATAATCGACAAGTAGTTTTATTTCTGGCAAATGTCAAAGTTGCTTCAATTTTCCTACCCTCTGCATCATGTGACAGCCATCAGCCAATCACAAAATGCATATATGTATATACTGTAAATTATTGCACATGCTCAGAAGGAGCTGGTGCCTCAAAAAGTGTGTATATAAAAAGGCTGCACAAATATCTGAATAATGATGGTTTCATTTTGACTTTAGTGTTCTATTAAAATTCACAGTTTGTTGCAACTATTATTCAAGAACCAATACTCTAGCATGATTTCAATTGGATACATTGAGGAAATTCCCTTTATTCTGCAGAATAACAAATTACCAAATGATATTAATGATTTCAACTAATTATTTTTTCTGAGAATTTTTTCATTTGGAAATTTTTGTAAAAAAAGAAAGTAAAAAAAGATTTTTTTTTTTTTTTTTAAAATGTGCATGTCTATGTAGCAGCCTTTTCCAAACCCAACTTATATTTCAAACTTGCATACCAAAGAATGCCAGTGCCAGTGCAGAACTCCAACTTAGGGCTAGATTACAAGTGGCACTCTAACTGTTGTGTGCAAGCGATAATGGGTTTTTGCACATGACAGAAATAGCACACGTAATACAAGTTGAAAGTAAACGCGATCACAAGAGCGCAATCAGATTTTACACTCGCCGGTTAAGCATGACTGAAACCCTCGCGTAAAGGGTAGTGCATTTAAAGTTTCACTAAACACAACATCAATTACAGTCACACTCATATAAACACTATCTGATAAAAATATTCATATAAATATAAAAAAAGTTATACGGGTTAAAAGGTACAGTATATGGTATGTGGCAAAGACTGCAAAGTGCTATATTGTTTAGGTACCTACATATACATCTCTAAATATGTGTATGTATGTGCATATGTATAGATATGTGTACTGATGTATTTAAGTTTTAATGTGTTTTACTGTATATTTACTGTACAGATTTAACATTCCAATGTTCTTCACACAGGATAATGAAATTTGTATTGTATATATATATATATATATATATATATATATATACACACACACACACGCCTATACTAGTATATTTATTCCTATAGATAACACTCATCAGGGATTGCACTTTAGGTCTGATTAAGAATTACTAATCTTACATTGCGTTATTGAAATATTAAATATAAAATATTAAACAAAACTAATAATTATTAGAAATTATTATAGATGCTGTAAAAAATGCTTAAAGTTCTATAGAATTTATATGTATATATATATATATACAGTATATATATATATATATATATATATATATATATATATATATATATATATATATATACAATTTTTACACTATCTATAATATTTTCTAATAATAATTTTTTTTTATATTGAATATTTCAAAACCATGATTTAAGATTAGTAATTCTTCATGTGCGCTAACCTGATACCGCGATTTAAGTTTAAATTGTGTCAGGTTAGCGTACAATTAAGTGTAAATAGAAAGAAAGATTTCAAATCATATAATAATGATCTGAAAAAGTAAGGAATAAAACAAGCACACAGAGAGTATTTTTCAAGAAAACCAATTTATTGTTCCCCATCACATTCAGTGAATCACTATTTATTAGCCAGGTCAAGCAATATAAAGTGAACACCTAGTTAAAAACGAACATCAACTACGGTAAAAAGCATGTAAATAGATGAAGGCTGTCCACCATAAAAATGAAAAATGCACTTTAAATAGGTAATATGTACAAATATAGAAAAACAAATACAATGTATTTCACAGACAGATCGAATGTATGTAACAAAACATTGCACCAATGACATATTAGAATATGCACATTTAAGAGACTCACTTTGTAGCTAGCAAAAGTTCCCAAGTGCTAGAAAGCCAGCGGTCCCAATATAGACCTGATGACATAGGGATGAAAGCAGTTCTTACTGTTACCTCGATCCAACGAGTAGCTGTATGTAAGAATTTCAAACAGAGAAAGCAAGAAGCACTTAGCTTTGGCGTCCTGTAATTTCTGTTTCCCAAAAGACTGCTCGTGTTTCGATTTCACACAGGCGTCTGACGTCACTGACGGAGGAGTGGTATAGCCGTCATTAACTTCCAATCAGCTCCGGGTATGAGAAATACTTCCGACACGTAGTGAAAAGATCCGCTGTACCGGCACTTAGCTGCACAAAGAAAGAACCAGGCTTCCCTGAGCTGATCAACATAGATAGAGGCTATTACCAAGATGTACCAAAAGCGCCCCCACAACTTTCTCCACTCAGCAGATAGTAGGATAGCGATGAAATAAGACCACCATCCGTGTTGCATATATACATCTGCATGCGTTCCACATATCAATATCCCCTTTGGAGAAACCTATTTTTCATCATAGCTGCATGTGTATCAAATTTGGCTAAAGATGAACAGTTTCTTCCTCAAACGGAGAAACTGTCCATATGAAATCCCTTTAATCAAATGGGAGGGATGGCTACTTCCTGCATGCAAAATATTGTTTGTAGCACTCTTTTTCCTGAAACTTTCTGTGACAATTTTAAGTCCTTCTTTTTTAATGGTAATAGCTAGAAAATGTAATTCCTTAGTGTTTGTCTCTGATGTGAGGATGATGTTCCTGTCATTTTAATTGAGTATATGGATGAACTCATTAAATTCTTCCATGGTTCCGTCCACAAGACAAGAACATCATCCACATATCTGACCCACATTAGTATTTTATCATTGAACGTGTCACTATGGTGTTCAAAAATATCTGTCTCCCATGCCCCCAAATGGAGGCAGGCGTACGTGGGGGCACACACTGCCCCATTGCTGTTCCTCGTATCTGTTTATAGATATGTCCATCAAATGTAAAAACATTGTTATGAAGGACAAATTCAAGCAGGGAAATAACAAAGTTAGAATGTTCCAAAAATAGGGGACCTTTAGTGTCAAGAAACTTCCTTATTGCCTGAAGTCCTATTTCATTTGGTATGGAGGAGTATAACCCCTCCACATCCAAAGATGCCAATAATGTATTCTCATTTAACACTACTCCATCTAGTTTTCTGAGTAAATCTGCCGTGTCTTTAACATATGATGTTAAGGTTAAGAGGAAAGGCCTCAAAGTACCCATCCACATATTCCCCAATTTTTTCTGTCACACTGCCTATTCTAGAAACGATCAGTCTTCCTGGTGGACATTTAATATTCTTTTGTAGTTTCGGCAAGATGTAAAAGACAGGAAAATTGGGGAATAGGGAATTTAAATTCTTTTCTGGCCTATTATTCCCCTACTTCTTGCCTCATTTAAAAGCTTAAAAAGAGAGTTCTGGATCTTTCCCAGGGGATTGTGATCCAATCTTATATATTGGTTTCCTATCATTCAGTTGGCATTTTGCTTCATTAACATAAAGCTGTTCATTCAACAGAACCAAATTTCCCCCTTTGTCGGCGGGCTTGATCACCAAGCCCCTGGCCATACACAACTCCTTCAGAGCTTTTCTCTCTGTAGGTTTCTGGTTGTCATCTGTTTGTGAAGAACTTAGCATATCGATATCTTTTTCCATCTTTTTTACAAAGAGATTGACAGCTGGAACCAGAGAAACCTGACTAAAGAGGGACTGTGTTGTGTCTTGAATATCTGCAAATAGACTGCCATGCAAGCGTGAGCTGTATTGATATGTGGAACGCATGCAGATGTATATATGCAACACGGATGGTGGTCTTATTTCGTCGCTATCCTACTATCTGCTAAGTGGAGTAAGTTGTGGGGGCGCTTTTGGTACATCTTGGTAATAGCCTCTATCTATGTTGATCAGCTCAGGGAAGCCTGGTTCTTTCTTTGTGCGGCTAAGTGCCGGTACAGCTGATCTTTTCACTATGTGTGGGAAGTATTTCTCATACCCGGAGCCGATTGAAAGTTAATGACAGCTGTACCACTCCTCCCTCAGTGACGTCAGATGCCTGTCTGAAAGCGAAACACGAAACAGTCTTTTGGGAAACAGAAATTACAGGACGCCAAAGCTAAGTGCTTCTTGCTTTCTCTGTTTGAAATTCTTACATACAGCTACTCGTTGGATCAAGGTAACAGTAAGAACTGCTTTCATCCCTATGTCTCGTGTTTCGATTTCACACAGGCGTCTGACGTCACTGACTGAGGAGTGGTATAGCCGTCATTAACTTCCAATCAGCTCCGGGTATGAGAAATACTTCCCACACGTAGTAAAAAGATCCGCTGTACCGGCACTTAGCCGCACAAAGAAAGAACCAGGCTTCCCTGAGCTGATCAACATAGATAGAGGCTATTACTAAGATGTACCAAAAGCGCCCCCACAACTTTCTCCACTCAGCAGATAGTAGGATAGCGATGAAATAAGACCACCATCCGTGTTGCATATATACATCTGTATGCGTTCCACATATCAATAAAGCTCACGCTTGAATGGCAGTCTATTTGCAGATATTCAAGACACAACACAGTCCCTCTTTAGTCAGGTTTATGTGCTCCACAGGATCTCGCACCCATTCTTTAGTCAGCACTCAGCAAGTTAGCACAAGGTTAGACAGATATCCATTTAGAGATATAGGACTGCATTCATGCTAAAGTCCTATGCTTTGACCATAGATAGTTCATGTATACAGGAGTTTAGTTGACATACTCCTGATAAAACACAAAAAGTGCAACAAACACAACATTACCAAATAACCGTTTAACCCCCACAGCAAGTGTGTGTCACAGGGGTTCATCAGGGCTTAATTGAGTCCTCACCGGACTTCCTCTTATATGGGCTCACCTGAAATTTCCCAGGTGTGCCTCACACATGCTGAAGATTTAATCTCTTAAAGCTATACTCACATGTTAACCCTATACATAAAGTTAGTCAGTAAAATTACTGAAGGATTGTGAAAAGAGAATTTAACATTGGTCCTGCTTAATTCCTTAGCGTTCCAAAAGCTCCTAACACATCCTAACTTGGGCACACTTCATGTTATGGCATTTTCTCTGTTTACAGATATATCATTTTTCCAATTATAGGAAACTAGCATACTCAAGTTTTTCATTAAGACTTACTAGGTATCTAGTACCTAACCTGTATATCCATTTTGTTTCTTTTTGCAATAAGACTTTCTCATTATTACCACCTCTGCCATTTGTTATGCCTTTATCTATCATGATAAATTTCAAGGAATCCACCCAACCATTATAGAAGGATATCATCCCAATGCTCCTGTACCCCGGTCCTTTACTAGCCTTCTGGTTTTGCCAACGTAAAAGACTGAGCACGAGCAACGAAGGAGATAGATTACCCCTTCAGACTGGCAATTGAAGAAAAATTTGACATTAAAAGTTTTGCCTTCTTGGGTAGAGAAATGCTTGGCGCTATCCATGTGGGCACAATAGACACAGTGCCCACAAGGGTAGCTACCCTTTTATCCCTCTATCCTTTCTGAGCCAATCAGAATTAGATGGGCCTCTTGAGAACTGGCATATCTCTCAGACTTTGTGCTTTTCTGGGCCGTATATTATTGTCTTTCACCAATAATGTCTCTGACTTTGTCATCCAAAGTCAGTATATGCAGTTTTTATTCATTACTGATCCATTTTTTTGCCATTGATTATTAAACTTAGTAATAAATCTAATTTGGCCCTCATCTGACTTCACCTTCTTACTGTATAAAAGGACATCTCTTGGGGTCCTTCGTGCCTTCCAGGGTGCCTTTTTTAAGCAATTATTTCAATATCCCCTTTGGAGAAACCTATTTTTCATCATAGCTGCATGTGTATCAAATTTGGCTAAAGATGAACAGTTTCTCCTCAAACAGAGAAACTGTCCATATGAAATCCCTTTAATCAAATGGGAGGGATGGCTACTTCCTGCATGCAAAATATTGTTTGTAGCACTCTTTTTCCTGAAACTTTCTGTGACCAATTTTAAGTCCTTCTTTTTTAATGGTAATAGCTAGAAAAATGTAATTCCTTAGTGTTTGTCTCTGATGTGAGGATGATGTTCCTGTCATTTTAATTGAGTATATGGATGAACTCATTAAATTCTTCCATGGTTCCGTCCCACAAGACAAGAACATCATCCACATATCTGACCCACATTAGTATTTTATCATTGAACGTGTCACTATGGTGTTCAAAAATATCTGTCTCCCATGCCCCCAAATGGAGGCAGGCGTACGTGGGGGCACACACTGCCCCATTGCTGTTCCTCGTATCTGTTTATAGATATGTCCATCAAATGTAAAAACATTGTTATGAAGGACAAATTCAAGCAGGGAAATAACAAAGTTAGAATGTTCCAAAAATAGGGGACCTTTAGTGTCAAGAAACTTCCTTATTGCCTGAAGTCCTATTTCATTTGGTATGGAGGAGTATAACCCCTCCACATCCAAAGATGCCAATAATGTATTCTCATTTACCACTACTCCATCTAGGTTTCTGAGTAAATCTGCCGTGTCTTTAACATATGATGTTAAGGTTAAGAGGAAAGGCCTCAAGTACCCATCCACATATTCCCCAATTTTTTCTGTCACACTGCCTATTCTAGAAACGATCAGTCTTCCTGGTGGACATTTAATATTCTTTTGTAGTTTCGGCAAGATGTAAAAGACAGGAAAATTGGGGATAGGAATTTAAATTCTTTCTGGCCTATTATTCCCCTACTTCTTGCCTCATTTTAAAACCTTAAAAAGAGAGTTCTGGATCTTTCCCAGGGGATTGTGATCCAATCTTATATATTGGTTTCTATCATTCAGTTGGCATTTTGCTTCATTAACATAAAGCTGTTCATTCAACAGAACCAAATTTCCCCCTTTGTCGGCGGGCTTGATCACCAAGCCCCTGGCCATACACAACTCCTTCAGAGCTTTTCTCTCTCTAGGTTTCTGGTTGTCATCTGTTTGTGTAGAACTTAGCATATCGATATCTTTTTCCATCTTTTTTACAAAGAGATTGACAGCTGGAACCAGAGAAACCTGACTAAAGAGGGACTGTGTTGTGTCTTGAATATCTGCAAATAGACTGCCATGCAAGCGTGAGCTGTATTGATATGTGGAACGCATGCAGATGTATATATGCAACACGGATGGTGGTCTTATTTCGTCGCTATCCTACTATCTGCTAAGTGGAGTAAGTTGTGGGGGCGCTTTTGGTACATCTTGGTAATAGCCTCTATCTATGTTGATCAGCTCAGGGAAGCCTGGTTCTTTCTTTGTGCGGCTAAGTGCCGGTACAGCTGATCTTTTCACTATGTGTGGGAAGTATTTCTCATACCCGGAGCCGATTGAAAGTTAATGACAGCTGTACCACTCCTCCCTCAGTGACGTCAGACGCCTGTCTGAAAGCGAAACACGAACAGTCTTTTGGGAAACAGAAATTACAGGACGCCAAAGCTAAGTGCTTCTTGCTTTCTCTGTTTGAAATTCTTACATACAGCTACTCGTTGGATCAATGTAACAGTAAGAACTGCTTTCATCCCTATGTCATCAGGTCTATATTGGGACCGCTGGCTTTCTAGCACTTGGGAACTTTTGCTAGCTACAAAGTGAGACAGTCTCTTAAATGTGCATATTCTAATATGTCATTGGTGCAATGTTTTGTTACATACATTCGATCTGTCTGTGAAATACATTGTATTTGTTTATCTATATTTGTACATATTACCTATTTAAAGTGCATTTTTCATTTTTTATGGTGGATTTTTTGTGCAATAGAAAATAGGTTTCAAGCAGCATACGTATGCTTAGACAGCCTTCATCTATTTACATGCTTTTTACCGTAGTTGATGTTCGTTTTTAACTAGGTGTTCACTTTATATTGCTTGACCTGGCTAATAAATAGTGATTCACTGAATGTGATGGGGAACAATAAATTGGTTTTCTTGAAAAATACTCTCTGTGTTCTTGTTTTATTCTTTGCTTTTTCAGATCATTATTATATGATTTGAAAACTTTCTTTCTATTTATACTTAATTTATACTAATTATCAAGGGTGGCACCAGAGTCAGATATTCTCAGCAATATTTTTCTACTCTCTCATACGCTCTTTATATTTTATATATGTACTTGAACAATTGCTAACCTCAATGCGTGTTATTAAAATATTACATATAAAATAATAAAAAATAAATATTATTATACAAATATATATATTTTCTATGGATTATTTAAAATTTTGTACAGTATCTATGATATTTTTTTATAATTTTTATTAATATTTTCTAATATTTTTTTCTAATATTTTATATTTCAATAAAGTGTTCTGAGGTTAGCAGTTTTTTCATGTGCGCTAACCTAACACCGTGTTAGACCTAATCCATGAACCCCAATGTGCGTTAAGCATATTTTACATTCCTATGTTCTTCACATATAATTTAAATATATATATATTTGATAATGTCAAATGTAAAATAGAAATACAGGTATAGGTATAAATAGATATGTCTATAGAAATATGTATTTACAACAAACATAACATTGTTCTGTTTGTGAAAAACATTAGAATGTGAAATATTCAAAATTCTTGGGTTAGCATGCAAGCGATAGGTGTTACATTTTTTTTTTCTTCTGCACTCTCCATTGACTTCTATGAGGAGTGTACGTTAATGTGGTCACTAGATTTTCCTTTAAAAATTAGTTTAAAGTGTGCATTGCCTGCATGTGTTACAGACAAAAGGTTGTAGCATTAGGATAAACTTTTGCTTGAAAGTTATATTTCTTTAAGTAGGAGATAGGCTAACGAAGAACTATTGGGTTATTGTACATAAAAACTGAGCAAAGGCACAGGAGACAAGAATTATGGGTAAACTGAGAAACTAACAAATCTCATGCAAACACCTGGCTGCTCTTCCATGAGATGTATTCACATACACGCTGTTAGGTGCATGAAATATAGTGAGATATAGACACAGACTGATGAGAAATTGTAGTCATAATTATTAATGAAATGCTAATGATAGTTATAATGAGATTTTTCATTATACACCCACCTGATACTCAGTGAATAAAAGCATAACATAATTAATGCCATAAATATGGAGAAGATATTCACTCATCAATTCCAGGACTGACTGGAGGCACCTCACCTGCATTCCTCTCCCTATCTGAAACATATCTGAATGATTCTTTATCCTGCTGCTAAACTCATAAGCATATACTGCCCCACATTGCAAATATGTACATTGGCCCACAAGGGAATAAGAACAATGTTTTGCCTGACCTTTTATACTTGAAAGATTAGTGCAGGTGCAGCCAGAATGAAAACTGTAGTTACAAACCTATTAATTCTTCTGTAGAGTGTTCAACTCTTCTTTCCCAGAGCATAATTCAGCTTGTGTTTTGTACACATCGGTAACTGTTTGTTATGTCAGGCAATCTCTGTGTGGGTGTTATTTTGGAAAATGTGAGATGCGCTAGTCACTGAATATGCCTTGTATTAAATGAATGCATTGTAATGAATGCATGCGTGCTTAAAGAGATACCGAACAGCCAACACATGCTAGGCATAATGATGTACTCAAAGCAAAGATTAGCCTTAGAATAATATGTAGATGTATTTTTTATAATTATATTAGTTATTTACATTTTGGAAATTTAAAGGGACAGTAAACACCAGAATTTTTGTTCTTTAAAAAGGTAGATAATAATAATTATTATTATTATCAGGTATTTGTAGAGCGGCAACAGATTCCGCAGCGCTGTAAACATAGTCGGTGTACAGGATAGCTTTTGTAGGGGTCAAGTGGGTAGAGGGCCCTGCCGAGAGTTTCACTGTTGTAGTCGGCTCTTATGAAGCGATCTGTAAACAGCTGGGCCCATAGGCTTACAATCTAAGGGGTTCAAGGGGAAAGCAATGGCGTTAGGAAAGGTTAGTGTTGGTTGTATGCATCCCTGAATAATAGAGTTTTTAAGGAGTGCTTAAAGCTGTTAAAACTAGGGGAGAGTCTTATTGAGCGAGGCAGGGAATTCCACAAGATGGGGGCCAGTCTGGAGAAGTCCTGTAAATGGGAATATGAGGAAGTAACAAGAGAGGAGGAGAGGAGGAGATCCTGAGCTGATCGAAGGGGATGGGAGGGAGAGTATCTAGAGACAAGTTCTGAGATGTAGGGGGAAGCAGTGCAGTTGAGAGCTTTATATGTCAGGGTGAGGATTTTATGTTTAATCCTAGAGGCAAGAGGAAGCCAGTGAAGGGATTGGCAGAGAGGTGCAGCAGATGAAGAGCGACGAGTAAGGAAGATGAGCCTGGCAGAGGCATTCATAATGGATTGTAAAGGAGCTATGCGGCAGCTAGGTAGACCAGAGAGGACGGAATTGCAGTAGTCGAGGCGTGAAAGGATGTCAGAGTGGATTAAAATCTTGGTTGTATCTTGTGTAAGGAATTGTCTAATTTTAGCAATGTTTTTTAAGGTTGAAGCGGCAGGCTTTAGCCAAGGACTGAATGTGAGGAGTGAAGGAAAGATCTGAGTCAAGTGTGACCCCAAGACATTGGGCGTGCGTGATAGGGGTAATGATGGAATTATCAACAGTTATAGAAATTTTGGGGGTGGAGACATTGGAAGAAGGGGGGAAAATAAGGAGTTCAGTTTTGGAGAGATTTAGCTTAAGGTACTGAGAGGACATCCAAGATGAGATGTGAGAAAGACAGTTAGTGACACGGGTTAGTAAGGAAGGAGGTAGGTCTGGTGCAGAGAGGTAGATTTGGGTGTCATCAGAATACAAATGGTATTGAAACCCATGGGACTTTATTAAGGAACCTAGTGATGACGTGTAGATTGAAAAGAGAAGGGGACCAAGGACAGAGCCTTGAGGTACCCCAACAGAAAGTGGTAACGGGCATAGGATGCTCCGGAGAAGGCTACACTAAATGTATGGTTAGTCAGATAGGAAGAGAACCACGAGAGAGCTGTGTCACAGATGCCGAAGGATTGGAGGGTTTGGAGCAGAAGAGGGTGGTCAACAGTGTCAAAGGCTGCAGACAGGTCAAGGAGGATAAGCAGAGAGAAGTGGCCTTTGGATTTTGCTGTAAGTAGGTCATTGGTAACCTTGATAATTGCTGTCTCTGTAGAGTGATGGGAACGAAATCCAGATTGCAGTGGGTCAAGAAGAGAGTTTAGTGTAAGGAAATGGGATAGACGTGTGTAAACTAGCTTTTCAAGGAGCTTTGAGGCAAGAGGGAGTAGGGAAATAGGGCGGTAATTGGAAGGGGAGGTTGGATCAAGGGAAGGTTTTTTTGAGGATAGGTGTGACCAGTGCATGTTTTAGAGATGAGGGAAATATACCAGTGCTGAGGGAGAGGTTGAAAATGTGTGTGAGTATGGGGGTGAGGGTAGAAGAGAGGGAGGGGAGTAGCTGTGAGGGGATGGGGTCAAGGGGACAGGTAGTGAGGTGGGATGACAATATAAGGGCAGAAACTTCATCCTCATTAACAGGGGCAAAAGAGCTGCATTTTTGGATATTTGGGTTATGGGTGATCGTGAGCTTTTGAGGGGGTGGGAGATTGGAAGTCCCTTTATTACCCATTCCCCAATTTTGCATAACCAACACAGTTATAATAATACACTTTTTACCTCTGTTATTACCATGTATCTATTCCTCTGCAAACTGTCCCCTTATTTCAGTTCTTTTGACAGACTTGTATTTTTAGCCAATCAGGCTCCTAAGAGCTTCACGTTCCTGAGCTCAATGTTATCTATATGAAACTCATGAATTAACGCCCTCTAGTGGTGAAAAACTGTCAAAATGTTTTCAGATTATAGGCAGTCTTCAATGTCTAAGAAATTAGCATATGAACCTTCTAGATTTATTTATTTTGTTTCTATAAAGTACTCTCATTTGTTTAAATGAATTGATGCAATCATGTTTAAACTAGGTATTTATCTCTGCTGAGGACAATTTGGGAAATATATAAATCAGGCAATAAAATAGAGTTTGTACAAAGTTAGCGGGTCTGGGGTGTTAGAGAAACAAAATGCACTGAAAAGTGCCTTTACATTGCGGTCTATGGAGAATTGTGTGTTCTCTCTCTCTCTCTATATATATATATATTCTCTCTCTCTATATATATATATTCTCTCTCTATATATATATACATGTATATATATGTCTGAGGAAGGGGCTTACGACCCCAAAACGTCACAGTAGTGTTCTGTAAATAAAAATTGCTTTGCTTCAAAATCCAGTGAGTGCTGCTTCCCATTTACAACTACCTTTGGATTTCTTTGGATATATTACAATTAAGCTGGACACCCTGGTTGCTGACTGAACGCAAGAGTGCCTGCCTTTTTCTAAATTTGTATATATATATATATATATATATATTTATTTATTTTAAATATATATTTATGCATTAATATGGATATACACATATAAACACATAAATATATATGTATATATTCATACAACATTTGCTGCTCATCGCTGCGCTAGGTTATCATTAGAACCCCCTTTGCTTTGCTAGGTACTCATACCATGTCTCACAGCATGAGAACGAGGCTCCCATTGGAGCCTATGGAAGCGCGCTCTTGTGAGCTCAATGCTTCTCTGCAATGCGAACATGATGTTGCATTTTCATTGCACCTAACTTGCAATATCTGCGCTTAAGCAATATTTTGCACTCCACTTGTAATCTGGCCCTTAATCATTTTACATTACAAGCTCATAATGTTTAATATCCTTTTACGTTAGATGAATATTGCACTAGTCTATAGATCCCATAGTGTTTTATGTTTGGAGTTATGTATGTGTTCTATAGTAAACTACATGCTGATCTATAGTAACATTTTTGTGTTAGACTGATCCTTAGAACAAAAAGGAACCCCGTGGGGAACCGAGAGCGGGGTGCGCTGACTGAAATAATAAATGGTGTGAGTACTTAGTGTCTATGGACAAACCATACTAATCCATGTGAGGAAATGGTGCTGTGTCTTCTGAAACAGTCAAATGTGCAGGCGGCAAGGCTCCTCTGATCTTTGGAAAAAAGGTATCTGTGAATTAGAAAAAAAGAGGGCGCCACATAGCGTGATATTGTTGACTCAGAACCCAAAATAGGTGATAGATGTTAAGGCTTACCAAAGGTAATGGCACCGTGTAACTGGTGCTGACAGGCAGGCTAACACTTTCAGTGGTTAGCACACTGGGTGGCCTCCGGCAATCTGTGCACAGGTGGTATTCAGTGTTTCCTTAATTGGCGTCTGTGCGGCTGCTAGCTGAGACGCTGCGGTATAGCAGAAACTTAGAAACCTTTACCAGGAAGGCTCGATACAGAGAACAAAAGCAGGCAAAGGACAACTTCCGTATATTTAAAATCAATAAATTTTAATCCATACAAACTGCTACGCGTTTCTAGACCATAAACCGGTCTTTTCTTCAGGCATACAAACAATGGATGTTATCCATTGTTTGTATGCCTGAAGAAAAGACCGGTTTATGGTCTAGAAACGCGTAGCAGTTTGTATGGATTAAAATTTATTGATTTTAAATATACGGAAGTTGTCCTTTGCCTGCTTTTGTTCTCTGTATCGAGCCTTCCTGGTAAAGGTTTCTAAGTTTCTGCTATACCGCAGCGTCTCAGCTAGCAGCCGCACAGACGCCAATTAAGGAAACACTGAATACCACCTGTGCACAGATTGCCGGAGGCCACCCAGTGTGCTAACCACTGAAAGTGTTAGCCTGCCTGTCAGCACCAGTTACACGGTGCCATTACCTTTGGTAAGCCTTAACATCTATCACCTATTTTGGGTTCTGAGTCAACAATATCACGCTATGTGGCGCCCTCTTTTTTTCTAATTAGACTGATCCTGTTTGCATTTACAGGTCTGGTATTACTTAGGCATCATACTGAATTCAAGTGCATTATGTGCTTGCATCGATCTATGTATATTCTGCTTAAATACAAGTAGTACATTATGATGATGTATATAGCTACCTCTGTGTATTGTTTTGGTCTACAATTCTGTGTTTTTATATTTGTACAGTGGTTTATTTGTTTCACTGATAATGTTTTTTGTGCAGTATATAGAACTGTTTAATACCTGCCTATAGTGTCTATACTGACAATAAACATATCTGTTTTAATTTTTATATACTTGATGATCTACAAATAAAAATTGTGTAACACCCTGTGAGTAAAAAACACAAACTTGTGTTATATTATAACACACAGTGCACAAACAAAATACCACATATGAACCAAGCAAACAATGAGGTAAAATGGATTCAAGAGTCATTTTATTCCACACAATTTCTTCAATCCTCAAAAACAAAAGCAACAACTAAGGATCAAAGTGCAACAATGTAATAAGGTGGTAGTCTCCTATATATAGATACAGGTACTCGCACTCTTCAGATCTACATCTAGCTCTAGGATTACAGCACTATATATAGATACAGGTACTCGCACTCTTCAGATCTACATCTAGCTCTAGGATTACAGCACTATATATAGATACAGGTACTCACACTATTCAGATCTACATCTAGCTCTAGGATTACAGCACAATATATAGATACAGGTACTCACACTATTCAGATCTACATCTAGCTCTAGGATTACAGCACTATATATAGATACAGGTACTCGCACTCTTCACATCTACATCTCACTCTAGGATTACAGCACTACATATAGATACAGGTACTCGCACTCTTCAGATCTACATCTAGCTCTAGGATTACAGCACTATATATAAATACAGGTACTCACACTATTCAGATCTACATCTAGCTCTAGGATTACAGCACTATATATATAGATACAGGTACTCGCACTCTTCAGATCTACATCTAGCTCTAGGATTACAGCACTATATATATAGATACAGGTACTCGCACTCTTCAGATCTACATCTAGCTCTAGGATTACAGCACTATATATATAGATACAGGTACTCGCACTCTTCAGATCTACATCTAGCTCTAGGATTACAGCACTATATATATAGATACAGGTACTCGCACTCTTCAGATCTACATCTCACTCTAGGATTACAGCACTATATATATAGATACAGGTACTCACACTATTCAGATCTACATCTCACTCTAGGATTACAGCACTATCTATAGATACAGGTACTCGCACTCTTCAGATCTACATCTCACTCTAGGATTACAGCACTATATATAGATACAGGTACTCACACTCTTCCCATCTACATCTCACTCTAGGATTACAGCACTATATATATAGATACAGGTACTCACACTCTTCAGATCTACATCTCGCTCTAGGATCACAGCACTATATATATAGATACAGGTACTCACACTCTTCAGATCTACATCTCGCTCTAGGATCACAGCACTATATATATAGATACAGGTACTCACACTCTTCAGATCTACATCTCACTCTAGGATTACAGCACTATATATAGATACAGGTACTCACACTCTTCAGATCTACATCTCGCTCTAGTATTACAGCACTATATATATAGATACAGGTACTCACACTCTTCAGATCTACATCTCGCTCTAGGATTACAGCACTATATATAGATACAGGTACTCACACTCTTCAGATCTACATCTCGCTCTAGGATTACAGCACTACAAATAGATACAGGTACTCACACTCTTCAGATCTACATCTCGCTCTAGTATTACAGCACTATATATACAGGTACTCACACTCTTCAGATCTACATCTCGCTCTAGTATTACAGCACTATATATAGATACAGGTACTCGCACTCTTCATATCTACATCTCGCTCTAGGATTACAGCACTACAAATAGATACAGGTACTCACACTCTTCAGATCTACATCTCGCTCTAGTATTACAGCACTATATATACAGGTACTCACACTCTTCAGATCTACATCTCGCTCTAGTATTACAGCACTATATATACAGGTACTCACACTCTTCAGATCTACATCTCGCTCTAGTATTACAGCACTATATATAGATACAAGTACTCGCACTCTTCACATCTACATCTCGCTCTAGGATTACAGCACTATATATAGATACAGGTACTCGCACTCTTCAGATCTACATCTCACTCTAGGATTACAGCACTATATATATAGAAACAGGTACTCACACTCTTCAGATCTACATCTCGCTCTAGTATTACAGCACTATATATATAGATACAGGTACTCACACTCTTCAGATCTACATCTCGCTCGAGGATTACAGCACTATGTATAGATACAGGTACTCACACTCTTCAGATCTACATCTCGCTCTAGTATTACAGCACTATATATATAGATACAGGTACTCAAACTCTTCAGATCTACATCTCGCTCTAGGATTACAGCACTATCTATAGATACAGGTACTCGCACTCTTCAGATCTACATCTCACTCTAGGATTACAGCACTATATATATAGATACAGGTACTCACACTCTTCAGATCTCCATCTCGCTCTAGTATTACAGCACTATATATATAGATACAGGTACTCACACTCTTCAGATCTACATCTCGCTCTAGTATTACAGCACTATGTATAGATACAGGTACTCGCACTCTTCAGACCTACGTCTAGCTATAGAATTACAGCACTACATATATAGATACAGGTACTCGCACTCTTCAGATCTACATCTCGCTCTAGGATTACAGCACTATGTATAGATACAGGTACTCTCACTCTTCAGATCTACATCTCACTCTAGGATTACAGCACTATATATATAGATACAGGTACTCACACTCTTCAGATCTACATCTCACTCTAGGATTACAGCACTATATATATAGATACAGGTACTCGCACTCTTCAGATCTACATCTCGCTCTAGTATTACAGCACTATGTATAGATACAGGTACTCGCACTCTTCACATCTACATCTCGCTCTAGGATTACAGCACTATATATATAGATACAGGTACTCGCACTCTTCAGATCTACATCTCGCTCGAGGATTACAGCACTATATATATAGATACAGGTACTCGCACTCTTCAGATCTACATCTCACTCGAGGATTACAGCACTATATATAGATACAGGTACTCACACTCTTCACATCTACATCTCACTCTAGGATTACAGCACTATATATATATAGATACAGGTACTCACACTCTTCAGATCTACATCTCGCTCTAGGATTACAGCACTATATATATAGATACAGGTACTCACACTCTTCAGATCTACATCTTGCTCTAGGATTACAGCACTATGTACAGATACAGGTACTCGCACTCTTCAGATCTACATCTCACTCTAGGATTACAGCACTATATATAGATACAGGTACTCACACTCTTCAGATCTACATCTCGCTCTAGTATTACAGCACTATGTATAGATACAGGTACTCGCACTCTTCACATCTACATCTCGCTCTAGGATTACAACACTATATATATAGATACAGGTACTCGCACTCTTCAGATCTACATCTCGCTCGAGGATTTCAGCACTATATATATAGATACAGGTACTCGCACTCTTCAGATCTACATCTCGCTCGAGGATTTCAGCACTATATATATAGATACAGGTACTCGCACTCTTCAGATCTACATCTCACTCGAGGATTACAGCACTATATATAGATACAGGTACTCGCACTCTTCAGATCTACATCTCGCTCTAGGATTACAGCACTACAAATAGATACAGGTACTCACACTCTTCAGATCTACATCTCGCTCTAGTATTACAGCACTATATATACAGGTACTCACACTCTTCAGATCTACATCTCGCTCTAGTATTACAGCACTATATATACAGGTACTCACACTCTTCAGATCTACATCTCGCTCTAGTATTACAGCACTATATATAGATACAAGGTACTCGCACTCTTCACATCTACATCTCGCTCTAGGATTACAGCACTATATATAGATACAGGTACTCGCACTCTTCACATCTACATCTCACTCTAGGATTACAGCACTATATATATAGAAACAGGTACTCACACTCTTCAGATCTACATCTCGCTCTAGTATTACAGCACTATATATATAGATACAGGTACTCACACTCTTCAGATCTACATCTCGCTCGAGGATTACAGCACTATGTATAGATACAGGTACTCACACTCTTCAGATCTACATCTCGCTCTAGTATTACAGCACTATATATATAGATACAGGTACTCAAACTCTTCAGATCTACATCTCGCTCTAGGATTACAGCACTATCTATAGATACAGGTACTCGCACTCTTCAGATCTACATCTCACTCTAGGATTACAGCACTATATATATAGATACAGGTACTCACACTCTTCAGATCTCCATCTCGCTCTAGTATTACAGCACTATATATATAGATACAGGTACTCACACTCTTCAGATCTACATCTCGCTCTAGTATTACAGCACTATGTATAGATACAGGTACTCGCACTCTTCAGACCTACGTCTAGCTATAGAATTACAGCACTACATATATAGATACAGGTACTCGCACTCTTCAAATCTACATCTCGCTCTAGGATTACAGCACTATGTATAGATACAGGTACTCACACTCTTCAGATCTACATCTCACTCTAGGATTACAGCACTATATATATAGATACAGGTACTCACACTCTTCAGATCTACATCTCACTCTAGGATTACAGCACTATATATATAGATACAGGTACTCGCACTCTTCAGATCTACATCTCGCTCTAGTATTACAGCACTATGTATAGATACAGGTACTCGCACTCTTCACATCTACATCTCGCTCTAGGATTACAGCACTATATATATAGATACAGGTACTCGCACTCTTCAGATCTACATCTCGCTCGAGGATTACAGCACTATATATATAGATACAGGTACTCGCACTCTTCAGATCTACATCTCACTCGAGGATTACAGCACTATATATAGATACAGGTACTCACACTCTTCACATCTACATCTCACTCTAGGATTACAGCACTATATATATATAGATACAGGTACTCACACTCTTCAGATCTACATCTCGCTCTAGGATTACAGCACTATATATATAGATACAGGTACTCACACTCTTCAGATCTACATCTAGCTCTAGGATTACAGCACTATAGTACAGATACAGGTACTCGCACTCTTCAGATCTACATCTCACTCTAGGATTACAGCACTATATATAGATACAGGTACTCACACTCTTCAGATCTACATCTCGCTCTAGTATTACAGCACTATGTATAGATACAGGTACTCGCACTCTTCACATCTACATCTCGCTCTAGGATTACAGCACTATATATAGATACAGGTACTCGCACTCTTCAGATCTACATCTCGCTCGAGGATTTCAGCACTATATATATAGATACAGGTACTCGCACTCTTCAGATCTACATCTCGCTCGAGGATTTCAGCACTATATATATAGATACAGGTACTCGCACTCTTCAGATCTACATCTCACTCGAGGATTACAGCACTATATATAGATACAGGTACTCGCACTCTTCACATCTACATCTCGCTCTAGGATTACAGCACTATATATATAGATACAGGTACTCGCACTCTTCAGATCTACATCTCGCTCTAGGATTATAGCACTACATATAGATACAGGTACTCGCACTCTTCACATCTACATCTCGCTCTAGGATTACAGCACTATATATATAGATACAGGTACTCGCACTCTTCAGATCTACATCTCGCTCTAGGATTACAGCACTACATATAGATACAGGTACTCGCACTCTTCACATCTACATCTCGCTCTAGGATTACAGCACTATATATATAGATACAGGTACTCGCACTCTTCAGATCTACATCTCGCTCGCGGATTTCAGCACTATATATATAGATACAGGTACTCGCACTCTTCAGATCTACATCTCAATCGAGGATTACAGCACTATATATATAGATACAGATACTCGCACTCTTCACATCTACATCTCGCTCTAGGATTACATCACTATATATATAGATACAGGTACTCACACTCTTCACATCTACATCTCGCTCTAGGATTACAGCACTATATATATAGATACAGGTACTCGCACTCTTCAGATCTACATCTCGCTCTAGGATTACAGCACTACATATAGATACAGGTAATCGCACTCTTCACATCTACATCTCGCTCTAGGATTACAGCACTATATATATAGATACAGGTACTCGCACTCTTCAGATCTACATCTCGCTCTAGGATTACAGCACTATATATAGATACAGGTACTCGCACTCTTCAGATCTACATCTCACTCTAGGATTACAGCACTATATATAGATACAGGTACTCGCACTCTTCAGATCTACATCTTGCTCTAGGATTACAGCACTATATATATAGATACAGGTACTCGCACTCTTCAGATCTACATCTCACTCTAGGATTACAGCACTATATATATAGATACAGGTACTCACACTCTTCAGATCTACATCTCACTCTAGGATTACAGCACTATATATATAGATACAGGTACTCACACTCTTCAGATCTACATCTCGCTCTAGGATTACAGCACTATATATATAGATACAGGTACTCAGACTCTTCAGATCTAGATCTCGCTCTAGGATTACAGCACTACATATAGATACAGGTACTCGCACTCTTCACATCTACATCTCGCTCTAGGATTAGAGCACTATATATATAGATACAGGTACTCGCACTCTTCAGATCTACATCTCGCTCTAGGATTACAGCACTATAGATAGATACAGATACTCACACTCTTCAGATCTACATCTCAATATAGGATTACAGCACTATGTATAGATACAGGTACTCGCACTCTTCACATCTACATCTCACTCTAGGATTACAGCACTATTTATAGATACAGGTACTCGCACTCTTCAGATCTACATCTCGCTCTAGGAATACAGCACTACATATAGATACAGGTACTCACACTCTTCACATCTACATCTCGCTCTAGGATTACAGCACTATGTATAGATACAGGTACTCGCACTCTTCAGATCTACATCTCGCTCTAGGATTACAGCACTATGTATAGATACAGGTACTCGCACTCTTCAGATCTACATCTCGCTCTAGGATTACAGCACTATGTATAGATACAGGTACTCTCACTCTTCACATCTACATCTCGCTCTAGGAATTACAGCACTATATATATAGATACAGGTACTCGCACTCTTCAGATCTACATCTCGCTCTAGGATTACAGCACTATGTATAGATACAGGTACTCGCACTCTTCAGATCTACATCTCGCTCTAGGATTACAGCACTATATATAGATACAGGTACTCGCACTCTTCAGATCTACATCTCGCTCTAGGATTACAGCACTATGTATAGATACAGGTACTCGCACTCTTCACATCTACATCTCGCTCTAGGATTACAGCACTATATATATAGATACAGGTACTCGCACTCTTCACATCTACATCTCACTCTAGGATTACAGCACTATATATAGATACAGGTACTCGCACTCTTCAGATCTACATCTCGCTCTAGGATTACAGCACTATATATATAGATACAGGTACTCGCACTCTTCACATCTACATCTCACTCTAGGATTACAGCACTATATATAGATACAGGTACTCGCACTCTTCAGATCTACATCTCGCTCTAGGATTACAGCACTATATATATATAGATACAGGTACTCACACTCTTCAGATCTACATCTCACTCTAGGATTACAGCACTATATATATAGATACAGGTACTCACACTCTTCAGATCTACATCTCACTCTAGGATTACAGCACTATATATATAGATACAAGTACTCACACTCTTCAGATCTACATCTCACTCTAGGATTTCAGCACTATATATAGATACAGGTACTCACACTCTTCAGATCAACATCTAGCTCTAGGATTACAGCACTACAAATAGATACAGGTACTCGTACTCTTCAGATCTACATCTCACTCTAGGATTACAGCACTATATATATAGATACAGGTACTCACACTCTTCAGATCTACATCTCACTATAGGATTACAGAACTATATATATAGATACAGGTACTCACACTCTTCAGATCTACATCTCACTCTAGGATTTCAGCACTATATATAGATACAGGTACTCGCACTCTTCAGATCTACATCTCACTCTAGGATTACAGCACTATATATAGATACAGGTACTCACACTCTTCAGATCTACATCTCACTCTAGGATTACAGCACTATATATAGATACAGGTACTCGCACTCTTCAGATCTACATCTCGCTCTAGGATTACAGCACTATATATAGATACAGGTACTCGCACTCTTCACATCTACATCTCGCTCTAGGATTACAGCACTATATATAGATACAGGTACTCACACTCTTCAGATCTACATCTCACTCTAGGATTACAGCACTATATATAGATACAGGTACTCACACTCTTCAGATCTACATCTCACTCTAGGATTACAGCACTATATATAGATACAGGTACTCACACTCTTCAGATCTACATCTCGCTCTAGGATTACAGCACTATATATAGATACAGGTACTCACACTCTTCAGATCTACATCTCACTCTAGGATTACAGCACTATATATAGATACAGGTACTCACACTCTTCACATCAACATCTCGCTCTAGGATTACAGCACTATGTATAGATACAGGTACTCGCACTCTTCAGATCTACATCTCGCTCTAGGATTACAGCACTATGTATAGATACAGGTACTCGCACTCTTCAGATCTACATCTCGCTCTAGGATTACAGCACTATGTATAGATACAGGTACTCGCACTCTTCACATCTACATCTCGCTCTAGGATTACAGCACTATATATAGATACAGGTACTCGCACTCTTCACATCTACATCTCACTCTAGGATTACAGCACTATATATAGATACAGGTACTCGCACTCTTCAGATCTACATCTCGCTCTAGGAATACAGCACTATATATATAGATACAGGTACTCGCACTCTTCACATCTACATCTCACTCTAGGATTACAGCACTATATATAGATACAGGTACTCGCACTCTTCAGATCTACATCTCGCTCTAGGATTACAGCACTATATATAGATACAGGTACTCACACTCTTCAATCTACATCTCACTCTAGGATTACAGCACTATATATTGATACAGGTACTCACACTCTTCAGATCTACATCTCAGCTCTAGGATTACAGCACTATATATAGATACAGGTACTCACACTCTTCAGATCTACATCTAACTCTAGGATTACAGCACTATATATAGATACAGATACTCACACTCTTCAGATCTACGTCTAACTGTAGGATTACATCACTATATATAGATACAGGTACTCACACTCTTCAGATCTACGTCTATCTCTAGGATTACAGCACTATATATAGATACAGGTACTCACACTCTTCAGATCTACATCTAGCTCTAGGATTACAGCACTACATATAGATACAGGTACTCACACTCTTCAGATCTACATCTCACTCTAGGATTACAGCACTACATATAGATACAGGTACTCACACTCTTCAGATCTACATCTCACTCTAGGATTTCAGCACTATATATAGATACAGGTACTCACACTCTTCAGATCTACATCTAGCTCTAGGATTACAGCACTACATATAGATACAGGTACTCACACTCTTCAGATCTACATCTAGCTCTAGGATTACAGCACTACATATAGATACAGGTACTCACACTCTTCACATCTACATCTCACTCTAGGATTACAGCACTATATATAGATACAGGTACTCACACTCTTCACATCTACATCTCACTCTAGGATTACAGCACTACATATAGATACAGGTACTCACACTCTTCAGATCTACATCTCACTCTAGGATTACAGCACTATATATAGATACAGGTACTCACACTCTTCAGATCTACATCTCACTCTAGGATTACAGCACTATATATAGATACATGTACTCGCACTCTTCACATCTACATCTCACTCTAGGATTACAGCACTATATATAGATACAGGTACTCGCACTCTTCACATCTACATCTCACTCTAGGATTACAGCACTATATATAGATACAGGTACTCGCACTCTTCAGATCTACATCTCACTCTAGGATTACAGCACTATATATAGATACAGGTACTCACACTCTTCAGATCTACGTCTAGCTCTAGGATTACAGCACTATATATAGATACAGGTACTCACACTCTTCAGATCTACATCTCACTCTAGGATTACAGCACTATATATAGATACAGGTACTCACACTCTTCAGATCTACGTCTAGCTCTAGGATTACAGCACTACATATAGATACAGGTACTCACACTCTTCAGATCTACATCTCACTCTAGGATTACAGCACTATATATAGATACAGGTACTCGCACTCTTCACATCTACATCTCACTCTAGGATTACAGCACTATATATAGATACAGGTACTCGCACTCTTCAGATCTACATCTCACTCTAGGATTACAGCACTATATATAGATACAGGTACTCACACTCTTCAGATCTACATCTCACTCTAGGATTACAGCACTATATATAGATACAGGTACTCACACTCTTCAGATCTACATCTCACTCTAGGATTACAGCACTATATATAGATACAAGGTACTCGCACTCTTCAGATCTACATCTCACTCTAGGATTACAGCACTATATATAGATACAGGTACTCACACTCTTCAGATCTACATCTCACTCTAGGATTACAGCACTATATATAGATACAGGTACTCGCACTCTTCAGATCTACATCTCACTCTAGGATTACAGCACTATATATAGATACAGGTACTCACACTCTTCAGATCTACATCTCACTCTAGGATTACAGCACTATATATAGATACAGGTACTCACACTCTTCACATCTACATCTCACTCTAGGATTACAGCACTATATATAGATACAGGTACTCACACTCTTCAGATCTACATCTAGCTCTAGGATTACAGCACTATATATAGATACAGGTACTCACACTCTTCACATCTACATCTCACTCTAGGATTACAGCACTATATATAGATACAGGTACTCACACTCTTCAGATCTACATCTCACTCTAGGATTACAGCACTATATATAGATACAGGTACTCGCACTCTTCAGATCTACATCTCGCTCTAGGATTACAGCACTATGTATAGATACAGGTAATCGCACTCTTCACATCTACATCTCGCTCTAGGATTACAGCACTATATATAGATACAGGTACTCGCACTCTTCACATCTACATCTCACTCTAGGATTACAGCACTATATATAGATACAGGTACTCGCACTCTTCAGATCTACATCTCGCTCTAGGAATACAGCACTATATATATAGATACAGGTACTCGCACTCTTCACATCTACATCTCACTCTAGGATTACAGCACTATATATAGATACAGGTACTCGCACTCTTCAGATCTACGTCTAGCTGCAGGATTACAGCACTACATATAGATACAGGTACTCACACTCTTCAGATCTACATCTAGCTCTAGGATTACCGCACTATATATAGATACAGGTACTCAGACTCTTCAGATCTACGTCTAGCTCTAGGATTACAGCACTACATATAGATACAGGTACTCACACTCTTCAGATCTACGTCTAGCTCTAGGATTACAGCACTACATATAGATACAGGTACTTACACTCTTCAGATCTACGTCTAGCTCTAGGATTACAGCACTACATGTAGACACAGGTACTCACACTCTTCAGGTCTACATCTAGCTCTAGGATTACCGCACTATATATAGATACAGGTACTCACACTCTTCAGATCTACGTCTAGCTCTAGGATTAAAGCACTACAAATAGATACAGCTACTCACACTCTTCAGATCTACTTCTAGCTGTAGGATTAAAGCACTATATATAGATACCGGTACTCACACTCTTCAGATCTACATCTAGCTCTAGTATTACAGCACTATATATAGATACAGGTACTCACACTCTTCAGATCTACGTCTAGCTCTAGGAATACAGTACTACATATAGATACAGGTACTCACACTCTTCAGATCTACGTCGAGCTCTAGGATTAAGTACTATATATAGATACAGGTACTCACACTCTTCAGATCTACGTCTAGCTCTAGGAATACAGTACTACATATAGATACAGGTACTCACACTCTTCAGATCTACGTCTAGCTCTAGGAATGCTGCACTATATATAGATACAGGTACTCAGACTCTTCAGATCTACGTCTAGCTCTAGGATTACAGCACTACATATAGATACAGGTACTCACACTATTCAGATCTATGTCTAGCTCTAGGATTACAGCACTACTTATAGATACAGGTACTCACATTCTTCTGATCTACGTCTAGCTCTAGGATTACAGCACTACATATAGATACAGGTACTCACACTCTTCAGATCTACATCTAGCTCTAGGATTACCGCACTATATATAGATACAGGTACTCAGACTCTTCAGATCTACGTCTAGCTCTAGGATTACAGCACTACATATAGATACAGGTACTCACACTCTTCGGATCTATGTATAGCTCTAGGATTACAGCACTATATATAGATACAGGTACTCACACTCTTCAGATCTACTTCTAGCTGTAGGATTACAGCACTATATATAGATACAGGTACTCACACTCTTCAGATCTACATCTAGCTCTAGGATTACAGCACTATATATAGATACAGGTACTCACACTCTTCAGATCTACATCTAGCTCTAGGATTACAGCACTACATATAGATACCGGTACTTACACTTTTCAGATCTACGTCTAGCTCTAGGATTACAGCACTACATATAGATACAAGTAATCACACTCTCAGATCTACGTCTAGCTCTAGGATTACAGCACTGTAGATAGATACAGGTACTCACACTCTTCAGATCTATGTCTAGCTGTAGGATTACAGCACTACATATAGATACAGGTCCTCACATTCTTCAGATCTACGTCTAGCTCTAGGATTACAGCACTACATATAGATACAGGTATTCACACTCTTCAGATCTACGTCTAGCTCTAGGATTACAGCACAATATATAGATACAGGTACTCACACTCTTTAGATCTACGTCTAGCTGTAGGATTACATCACTATATATAGATACAAGTACTCACACTCTTCAGATCTCCGTCTAGCTCTAGGATTACAACACTATATATAGATACAGGTACTCACTTTCTTCAAAGCTATGTCTAGCTGTAGGATTACAGCACTACATATACATACAGGTACTCACACTCTTCAGATCTACGTCTAGCTGTAGGATTACATCACTATATATATAGAAACAGGTACTCACACTCTCAGATCTACGTCTAGCTCTAGGATTACAGCACTATATATAGATACAGGACCTCACACTCTTCAGATCTCCGTCTAGCTCTAGGATTACAGCACTATATATAGATACAGGTACTCACTTTCTTCAAAGCTATGTCTAGCTGTAGGATTACAGCACTACATATACATACAGGCACTCACACTCTTCAGATCTACGTCTAGCTGTAGGAATACATCACTATATATAGATACAGGTACTCACACTCTTCAGATCTACGTCTAGCTCTAGGATTAAAGCACTACAAATAGATACAGCTACTCACACTCTTCAGATCTACTTCTAGCTGTAGGATTAAAGCACTATATATAGATACCGGTACTCACACTCTTCAGATCTACATCTAGCTCTAGTATTACAGCACTATATATAGATACAGGTACTCACACTCTTCAGATCTACGTCTAGCTCTAGGAATACAGTACTACATATAGATACAGGTACTCACACTCTTCAGATCTACGTCTAGCTCTAGGATTAAGTACTATATATAGATACAGGTACTCACACTCTTCAGATCTACGTCTAGCTCTAGGAATACAGTACTACATATAGATACAGGTACTCACACTCTTCAGATCTACGTCTAGCTCTAGGAATGCTGCACTATATATAGATACAGGTACTCAGACTCTTCAGATCTACGTCTAGCTCTAGGATTACAGCACTACATATAGATACAGGTACTCACACTATTCAGATCTATGTCTAGCTCTAGGATTACAGCACTACTTATAGATACAGGTACTCACATTCTTCTGATCTACGTCTAGCTCTAGGATTACAGCACTACATATAGATACAGGTACTCACACTCTTCAGATCTACATCTAGCTCTAGGATTACCGCACTATATATAGATACAGGTACTCAGACTCTTCAGATCTACGTCTAGCTCTAGGATTACAGCACTACATATAGATACAGGTACTCACACTCTTCGGATCTATGTATAGCTCTAGGATTACAGCACTATATATAGATACAGGTACTCACACTCTTCAGATCTACTTCTAGCTGTAGGATTACAGCACTATATATAGATACAGGTACTCACACTCTTCAGATCTACATCTAGCTCTAGGATTACAGCACTATATATAGATACAGGTACTCACACTCTTCAGATCTACATCTAGCTCTAGGATTACAGCACTACATATAGATACCGGTACTTACACTTTTCAGATCTACGTCTAGCTCTAGGATTACAGCACTACATATAGATACAAGTAATCACACTCTCAGATCTACGTCTAGCTCTAGGATTACAGCACTGTAGATAGATACAGGTACTCACACTCTTCAGATCTATGTCTAGCTGTAGGATTACAGCACTACATATAGATACAGGTCCTCACATTCTTCAGATCTACGTCTAGCTCTAGGATTACAGCACTACATATAGATACAGGTATTCACACTCTTCAGATCTACGTCTAGCTCTAGGATTACAGCACAATATATAGATACAGGTACTCACACTCTTTAGATCTACGTCTAGCTGTAGGATTACATCACTATATATAGATACAAGTACTCACACTCTTCAGATCTCCGTCTAGCTCTAGGATTACAACACTATATATAGATACAGGTACTCACTTTCTTCAAAGCTATGTCTAGCTGTAGGATTACAGCACTACATATACATACAGGTACTCACACTCTTCAGATCTACGTCTAGCTGTAGGATTACATCACTATATATATAGAAACAGGTACTCACACTCTCAGATCTACGTCTAGCTCTAGGATTACAGCACTATATATAGATACAGGTACTCACACTCTTCAGATCTCCGTCTAGCTCTAGGATTACAGCACTATATATAGATACAGGTACTCACTTTCTTCAAAGCTATGTCTAGCTGTAGGATTACAGCACTACATATACATACAGGCACTCACACTCTTCAGATCTACGTCTAGCTGTAGGAATACATCACTATATATAGATACAGGTACTCACACTCTTCAGATCTACGTCTAGCTGTAGGATTACAGCACTACATATAGATACAGGTCCTCAAATTCTTCAGATCTACGTCTAGCTCTAGGATTACAGCACTACATATAGATACAGGTATTCACACTCTTCAGATCTACGTCTAGCTCTAGGATTACAGCACTATATATAGATACAGGTACTCACACTCTTTAGATCTACGTCTAGCTGTAGGATTACATCACTATATATAGATACAGGTACTCACACTCTTCAGATCTCCGTCTAGCTCTAGGATTACAGCACTATATATAGATACAGGTACTCACTTTCTTCAAAGCTATGTCTAGTTGTAGGATTACAGCACTACATATACATACCGGTACTCACACTCTTCAGATCTACGTCTAGCTGTAGGATTACATCACTATATATATAGAAACAGGTACTCACACTCTCAGATCTACGTCTAGCTCTAGGATTACAGCACTATATATAGATACAGGTACTCACTTTCTTCAAAGCTATTTCTAGCTGTAGGATTACAGCACTACATATACATACAGGTACTCACATTCTTCAGATCTACGTCTAACTGTAGGATTACATCAATATATATAGATATACAGATACTCACACTCTTCAGACCTACGTCTAGCTCTAGGATTACAGCACTACATATAGATACAGGTACTCACACTCTTCAAATCTACGTCTAGCTCTAGGATTACAGCACTATATATAGATACAGGTACTCACACTCTTCAGATCTACGTCTAGATGCAGGATTACAGCACTACATATAGATACAGGTACTCACACTCTTCAGATCTACATCTAGCTCTAGGATTACTGCACTATATATAGATACAGGTACTCAGACTCTTCAGATCTACATCTAGCTCTAGGATTACCACACTACATATAGATACAGGTACTCACACTCTTCAGATCTACGTCTAGCTCTAGGATTACAGCACTACATATAGATACAGGTACTCACACTCTTCAGATCTGCATCTAGCTCTAGGATTACCGCACTATATATAGATACAGGTACTTAGACTCTTCAGATCTACATCTAGCTCTAGGATTACAGCACTACATTCAGATATAGGTACTCACACTCTTCAGATCTACGTCTAGCTCTAGGATTACAGCACTTCAAATAGATACAGGTACTAACACTCTTCAGATCTACTTCTAGCTGTAGGATTACAGCACTATATATAGATACAGGTACTCAATCTCTTCAGATCTACATCAAGCTCTATGATTACAGCACTATATATAGATACAGTTACTCACACTCTTCAGATCTACATCTAGCTCTAGGATTACCGCACTATATATAGATACAGGTACTCAGACTCTTCAGATCTACGTCTAGCTCTAGAATTACAGCACTATATATAGATACAGGTACTCACACTTCGGATCTACGTCTAGCTGTAGGATTACAGCACTATATATAGATACAGGTACTCACACTCTTCAGAACTACATCTAGCTCTAGGATTACCGCACTATATATAGATACAGGTACTCAGACTCTTTAGATCTACGTCTAGCTCTAGGATTACAGCACTGTAGATAGATACAGATACTTACACCCTTCAGTTCTACATCTAGCTCTAGGATTACAGCAGTACATATAGATACAGGTACTTACACTCTTCAGATAAATGTCTAGCTGTAGGATTAAAGCACTAAATATAAATACAGTTACTCACACTCTTCAGATCTATGTCTAGCTGTAGGATTAAAGCACTATATATTGATACAGGTACTCACACTCTTGAGAACTATGTCTATCTCTAGGATTACATCACTATATATAGATACAGATACTCACTCTCTTCAGATCTATGTGTAGCTGTAGGATTACAGCACTATCTATCTATCTATCTATCTATCTATCTATCTATCTATCTATATATATATATATATATATATATATATATATATATATATATATATATATATATATATATATATATATAATCAAAATAATTCCACACAGGTGAAAAGGTTCCAGCAGTAAATGGATCGAGAAAAAGAGGTTTAAAAGTATATCCTTTATTAGTATCCGTAAAAAGTATACTGTGTAAGTATCACAGAAACAAACTTTGCAGTGTCACAGCCAGTAAGCTAGTCATCCCAAAAGCTCTATATCTAACAGACCAACATGTTTCGTGCTGGTACAGCACTTCGTCAGGGATAGTAAAGGGTTAACTGTTCACCTGTTAAATGCATATTGGGTCCAATCGAAACTCAGCAACTTTACTCTGTCCAATAAGGAACAGGACATTAAATTCAAATTGTGTGTCATACAATGCTTCATTTGTGTGTTTAGCTTGGACCAAAGCTGCAGCAACAGGTGTTCAATATAAGACTAATCATTAGTTGTACATACATAAAAAATAACAGAAGATATAGAGCTCAATAATGTAAATGAATTCTTAATGTGGATAAGATCAAAAACAGCACAATTAAATATCCTCATATAGTTAAAAGCACCTCACCCCAGTCGCCATATGCTGCGCCAAGGCAGCAGACAAGCACAGTCAAACAATTGTATACAAAATATGAATGCCAAACTTCATACCACATTATGCTGAGCATCAGCTAAGTAGCTGAAAAATATATAATAGTGATGTAATAATGGATACATAACCATCCTTACATGAGTGTACAGAGTATACTATGAGACATACACTATAAACTGTAAACTGCAAGGTTAAGTTTTTTAAAAGGAAATATGCTGAATATTTTTTGTGTTTTTTTGGGCTTTTGGTTATCCTTATTAATCTGACCTGTAGAGGGACTAGTCCGTTGTGCATTAAGCGACCTAGGTGCATATATATGCATGTATCTTTTAAAGGGGTATTCTCTATATTATTCCGCTTTTTGCATTCTTATTGTTCTGACCTGTAAAGGAGTCTGGTTCCCTATAGACAGAAAAACCATGTGCTGCTAAGTTATTAGAGTAGAATCCCTAACACATGAATAAGTTTAACCATGATTTGTTCCTGCATTGAATTCCCTATTGGCAGTGCAGATGATCGTTAACCTCATATCTGCTTAAAGGGACCTGAGACATGTCATATTGTATTCTCATCATAAAACAGCTATGTAGTCCAGTGGAAAGAGTGAATTTTGTGTATATTATTCTAGTGATGTGTATTCAAACTTATATTTTTCCGTGATAAAGATGAAAGAAAAGAGAACAAAAATGAAAAAAGAACAAGTGAATTTGAGATCTTATAATAAAAAAAGTGAAAATATAATTCCAAATAAAATGGAAGTTTAGTGATAAAATTAATAATGATGATAATGACACCTTTATGTGTCAATACCAGATCTTAACTATGTAGATCCTTAGTGTGTGTGCTGCGATTTGAACCCACTGAACTTATAAAAATCTAAAATAGTTATTTAGAGATTGTAATAGTTGTTTATCCTATGAATAGTTTTAAGTCTGATTTTTCATTAATACCTATTGGAGCTCCTGTTTGTAACCTGAATATCCAATAGTTTTCACTTTTATTTAGTTTATCATGTCTATTTCCTCCAGTGTTTAGTTTGGGAACATAGTCAATGGCTTTGAATGAAAAGTATTTATGTGGTTTTTCGCAATGTGACCTGAAGTGCTTAGCCACCGGAGTCTTAGGCTCCTTATCTGATAGAGATAAGAGATGCTCCCTTATTCGGTCTTTGAGCATTCGAGGTACGACCTGTGTATTGTTTCTTACATAATTTACAGGTAATTAAATATACCACAAAGATCGAATTGCATGTCAAATTATGTTTTAATTTAAATGTTTCAACAGTGTGATAAGATGCAAACGAAGAATCAACTTCAGCGTATTCACATGATTTACATGGAATGGTGCCACATTTAAAAAAAACTAATTTTGGTTCTAGCCAGGTTCTCTGAACATTGTTAATTTTTTTGTCAAAGTGCCTTTTTAGATTATTACCAATATTCCTTGCCTTCCTAGATACAAATTTTATGTTGTTTAAAATGTTACTATCAAGAAGTTTGTCTTTTTCTAATATGGCTAAATTTTTCTTTATTACTGCACAAATTTGTTGGTATTGACTACTATATTTAGTTGAAAAGACTACACTTGAACCTGAGTAATCATTTTTTTGTGGTATCTTATCTGTTAGTAATTCATGTCTGTCCATGGATAGGACTTCATTTGATATGTTCACCAATATATTCTTTTTATAACCTCTGGCTGATAATCTTTGCGTGAGGTCTTCAGCCTGTTGTTTATACTGTGTTATATTGGTACAGTTCCTACGAAGGCGCATATATTGTCCCTTAGGGATTCCTCTTTTTAGATGTTCAGGGTGATGTGAATTCGCCCTAAGAATTGTGTTCCCTGCTATGGGCTTTCGATAAGTTTCGGTCTCTATTTTATTATCATGGATTTTCAACAGAACATCCAGAAAAGCTAGTTGAGTCTTAGAACTACTATGTGTGAATTTTAAATTCATGTTGTTGTCATTTATGTATTTCAGAAAGTTTTGTAACTGTATGTCTGTACCTCTCCAGATTACCAACAGGTCATCTATATACCTAAAATATGCTTTTATACAAGATTTAAAGGGATTTGTGTCAGTATAAATTTTAATTATTTCAAAAAAGCTTAGGTATAAGTTTGCATACGAGGGGGCAAATTTGGCCCCCATCGCAGTGCCACATTTTTGCAAGTAATATTGTCCCAAAAACAAAAAATAATTATGGGTTAAAAGAAAACCCACTGTATCTATGAGAAATTCAATATAATCCAAATCATAGTTGGTGTGTCTTCTCAGCATGTGGTGAAGTGCATAACACCCTTGGTTGTGGGGGATGCAAGAATACAGAGAAGAGACATCAATAGAGACAAGAATGCAATTGTCATCCAGTACAATCTGGTCAAGCATGTTCAGGAGATGTTTGGTGTCCCTTACGTGACCTGGTGTGGAGCTAACAATAGGCTGTAAATGTTCATCTATAAAGGCACCCAACTTCTCCCCTAGTGTGCCAATACCAGAAATGATAGGCCGACCAGGGGGAAAGTTGGGATCCTTGTGAATTTTAGGTATGTGTTTGAAAACTGAAACCTGTGGATATATTACTTTAAGTTTGTCTGCTGTCATTTTCGTTATAAAGCCTCTATATACAGATTGGTTCAAAAATTTGTCAAGATCTTGTTGAAACTTTATAGTGGGGTTAAAACTAAGCCTAATATAAGTATCCACATCATCATATATATATATAGATACAGGTACGCACTCTCCTAAGATCTACATCTAGCTCTAGGATTACAGCACTACATATAGATACAGTTACTCACACTCTTCAGATCTAAGTCTAGCTCTAGGATTTCAGCACTACATATAGATACAGGTACTCACACTCTTCAGATCTACATCTAGCTCTAGGATTACAGCACTATATATAGATACAGGTACTCACACTCTTCAGATCAAGGTCTAGCTGTGGTATTACATCACTATATATAGATACAGTTACTCACACTCTTCAGATCTACGTCTAGCTCTAGAATTACAGCACTACATATAGATAAAGGTACTCATACTTTTCAGATCTACGTCTAGCTCTAGGATTACAGCATTATATATAGATACAGGTACTCACACTCGTTAGATCTACATTTAGCTGTAGGATTACAACACTATATATAGAAACAGGTACTCACACTCTTCAGATCAATATATAGGTGTAGGATTACAGCACTATATATAGATACAGTTACTCCCACTCTTGAGGGCTACATCTAGCTCAAGGATTACAGCACTATATATAGATACAGGTACTCACACTCTTCACATCTCGTCTATCTTTAGGATTACAGCACTGTATATAGATACAGTTACTCTCATTCTTCAGGGCTACATCTAGCTCTAGGATTTTAGTACTATATATAGATACAGGTACTCACACTCTTCAGATGTACGTCTAGCTGTAGGATTACATCACTATATATAGATACAGGTACTCACACTCTTCAGATCTACGTCTAGCTGTAGGATTACAGCACTATACATAGATACTGGAACTTACACTCTTCAGATCTACATCTAGCTGTAGGATTATAGCACTATATATAGATAAAATTACTCACATTCTTCAGATCTACATCTAGCTCTAGGATTACATCACTATATATAGATACAGGAACTCACAATCTTGACATCTACATCTCGCTCTAGGATTACAGCACTACATATAGATACAGGAACTCTCACTCTTCAGATCTACATCTAGCTGTAAGATGACAGCACTATATATAGATACAGGTACACACACTCTTCAGATCTACGTCTAGCTGTAGGATTACATCACTATATATATATAGAAACAGGTACTCACACTCTCAGATCTACGTCTAGCTGTTGGATGCAGCACTATAGATAGATACAGGTACTCACACTCTTCAGATCTACGTCTAGCTCTAGAATTACAGCACTACATATAGATACAGGTACTCACACTCTTCAGATCAACCTCTAGCTCTAGGATTACAGCACTATATATAGATACAGGTACTCACACTCTTCAGATCAATGTCTAGCTGTAGGTTTAGATCACTATATATAGATACAGGTACTCACACTCTTCAGATCTACGTCTAGCTCTAGAATTACAACACTACGTATAGATACAGGTACTCACACTTGTACTCACACTCTTCAGATCTATGTCTAGCTGTAGGATTACATCACTATATATTTATATATTTTTTATATATATATATATATATATATATATATATATATATATATAGATATATATAGATATATATATATTGATACAGGTATTCACTCTCTTAAGATCTACATCTAGCTCTAGGATTACAGGACTACAAATAGATACAGGTACTCACACCCTTTAGATCTACGTCTAGCTCTAGGATTACAGCACTACATATAGATACAGGTACTCACACTCTTCAGATCAATTTATAGGTGTAGGATTACAGCACTATATATAGATACAGTTACTCCTACTCTTGAGGGCTACATCTAGCTCAAGGATTACAGCACTATATATAGATACAGGTACTCACACTCTTCACATCTCATCTATCTTTAGGATTACAGCACTGTATATAGATACAGGTACTTTCAATCTTCAGGGCTACATCTAACTCTAGTATTTTAGTACTATATATAGATACAGGTACTCACACTCTTCAGATGTACGTCTAGCTGTAGGATTACATCACTATATATAGATACAGGAACTCACACTCATCAGATCTACGTCTAGCTGTAGGATTACAGCACTATATATAGATACTGGAACGTACACTCTTCAGATCTACATCTAGCTGTAGGATTATAGCACTATATATAGATAAAATTACTCACATTCTTCAGATCTACATCTAGCTCTAGGATTACATCACTATATATAGATACAGGTACGCACACTCTTGACATCTACATCTCGCTCTAGGATTACAGCAATACATATAGATACAGGTAATCACAATCTTCAGATTTACGTCTATCTGCATAATTACAGCACTATATATAGATACCGGTACTCACACTCTCAGATCTATGTCTAGCTGTTGGATTGCAGCACTATATATATATAGATACAGGTACTCACCCTCTTCAGATCTACGTCTAGCTCTAGGATTACAGCACTATAGATAGATACAGGTACTAGCACTCTTCAGATCTACGTCTAGCTCTAGAATTACAGCACTACATATAGATACAGGTACTCACACTCTTCAGATCTACGTCTAGCTCTAGGATTACAGCACTACATATAGATACAGGTACTTACACTCTTCAGATCTACATCTAGCTCTAGGATTACAGCACTATATATAGATACAGGTACTCACACTCTTCAGATCAATGTCTAGCTGTGGGATTACATCACTATATATAGATACAGGTACTCACACTCTTCAGATCTACATCTAGCTCTAGAATTACAGCACTACATATAGATAAAGGTACTCACACTTATCAGATCTACATCTAGCTCTAGGATTACAGCATTATATATAGATACAGGTACTCACACTCGTTAGATCTACATTTAGCTGTAGGATTACAACACTATATATAGATACAGGTACTCACACTCTTCAGATCAATTTATAGGTGTAGGATTACAGCACTATATATAGATACAGTTACTCCCACTCTTGAGGGCTACATCTAGCTCAAGGATTACAGCACTATATATAGATACAGGTACTCACACTCTTCAGATCTACGTCTAGCTCTAGAATTACAGCACTACATATAGATACAGGTACTCACACTCTTCAGATCTACCAAAGATACTCCACACACACACACAGTTAGCTATGCAAGAAGCAGAGTAATCCGGACACGCTAGACAAGATTATAGTTGTCAAATATATGGCATTCCACAGTATCCACAGCAGTCCCCAGACTTCACATATATATAAACATAGCAATGTCCTTGTATATAGCATAAATATCCAACAGACGTATGTTGATAATAAACATGTATAGTAACTATAACTGTTGGATAAGGTCCGTCTTCTCTGTCTTACCTCCGTGTATAGTTAAATGTCGGCTCACTCAGGATCCTGACTGTTGAGCCAAACTACCGTTCCACTGCTGAGTGTATCTTTTCCGTAATCTCCTTTTCTCCCCAATCTCTTGCTCCAAAAGTGCCCTATGGGTATCCTTAATGAACGTCAGAATTCCACAAGTAAGAGAACAAACCCAGACCGGCTCCAGGGCAATGATAAAAGGAGAATATTTATTGAGTACTTTTAAAAGCGTGTTACACATCAGATATAAACAAACAAACCAAACAGCTACTGCCGAGTTAAAAAGAGTGTAAGGGCTACAACCTGGGCCCGATGACGTCACTGACGCGTTTCAGGTGTTACCCGTAGTCATAGTTACCGTCATGGGGTTTAGTGATAACTTAAATAGGTATAAACACAGGTGTACGCCCTTCACATACTACTTAACATTTAACACTTAATGAACTTCGGTTTGCCACATTGAATACATTCAGATGCTGATTTGTTAGTTGCAAAAATTAATGTTTAGCATAATGTTATCAACGGTCAGCATAATCCTGCAGTATTTTTGCAATTATCAGTTACCCAAAATTAACATTTGCTATTGTGTTTTGTTATTATTGCTTTTCACATTAGGGTGCACTAGAATTTGAATATACTCGCCTAGTATTGTCAAAAAACTCCTTGTTTATTTATTTATTATATTTATATTTCAAACGTAGTGCAATATTTGTTTAACCTCATACTACCTCTATTTTGCACTAAGCCAAACCCGTACACTTATACAAATCTACATACTATATACTGTATGATTTGCCAAACTTATACCATATTTAATATATCATAACAAAAGAAGTTTGGTTTAATTCAATTCCATATTGGGCAGCAATTTTAGACCATAGACACTAGCTTAAATGAAATTGAACATATAACCTTATGAAGAATTTACACTCCAAACAAAGGGACTATACTACCTGCCTATTAGTTCTATGTGCTATGGTGTTCGTTACCGCTAGATACAACTTGAAGGAAGCAATAATAATTTTACTTTTACAGTAAAAGCTATACTAATATTTTATATACAATGGAGATAATAATAATAACGACTATTAGATGATAGACACAATAGTCGTGATGAATCACATCATTGACCGCAGAACTTACTACTAGCTCTGGAATAAACCACTGGACTTATTAATATAAAGCAAAGGAGCATATATATTATATGCTTATAGAAAAATACAAGGTGTATTCGGACATTATTTAATCTGATTTGATTTCACTCCCAATGATTTATCAAATCAAAGGTTGAGTTGAAACCCATAGGGATCCGTGTCTTCAACGAGAAGATCCAAAATGCTTCTCGTCGATAAAGAATATTTTCTCTGTCACCCCCTCTTTTCGGGGGTGACACCCTTTCAATTGCCTGCCATTTTAGAGAGCTCACATTTTTATTGTGATCAAATATAAAGTGAGAGGCAAGTGCTGAACAATCTCTCTCATTCTCAATGTTGTTGAGGTGCTCCCTAATTCTCGACCTCACCTCCCTGGTGGTGAGACTGACGTACTGCTTTCTACACTGTACACATGTGACTAAATAAACGATGTAGTTCATAGAACAGTTTAGACATTGGAGTGTATCATATTCTTTCCCTGTTACACAGGAAGAGAATTTTTCAGTAATCATGATGTGCTCACAAGCCTTACACCTATTTCTTCCACATCTAAAGGTGCCCCTGTGGGTAAGCCATGAACTGCCCACTCCTGTAGTAATTGAAGGAAGTTTTGTTGGAGAAAAAATATTGCCTATTGTAACACCTCGCCTATATGAGAACCTACATCCTTCTTTGATGAAAGGCTTTAACTTATTGACAGCAAATAAGATAGGCAAATGTTTCCTAATTATACTACAGACTCTGTTATACTGGTTGCTGTAGTTTGTAACAAATGTTACCTTATTTTCTTCTTTGTTTGCTGTCTTGCGCCTAACTTTATTGTCAAGCAGTAAGCTACTTCTGCTGCTGTAGTCTGCCTGATTTTTGGCTCGTTTAATTACTCTGTTAGAATAGCCCCTTTCTCTTAAATGCAATTTCAATATATCACTCTCTCTCTTATAGGTCTCAGGATCACTACAATTTCTTTTGATCCGAAGGAATTGTCCCTTAGCAATAGCAAAGGGAACATGCGCTGGATGGTTGCTTTTTGCGTGTAGGAGTGTATTCTTTGATATAGGCTTTCTATATAGCTGGCTTACAATTTTGTTACCTACTCCACCCACCAGGGTAACATCTAAGTAATTTACTTTATTATCGTCAAATTCCATTGTAAATTTCATATTTACTGTATTGGCATTCAAGTAGTCTACAAACAGTAGAGCTTCCTCCTTGCTGCCTGACCAGACGAAAATCAGGTCATCTATAAACCGTCTATATACCCTGATTTTGTCTCTGTATGGGTTCTTACCTCCAAAGATGTGGTCCGCCTCCCACCAGCTTAGAAATAGGTTGGCGTACGACGGGGCAAGTTTTGCCCCCATCGCCGTACCACATCTCTGGAGGTAAAACACATCCTCAAATGCAAAAAAGTTATGCTCCAGGAGAAAGCGAATAACCATCAGAATATATTCTCTCTGTTCTGTAGTATACTCAGTGGTTTTTAGGAGGGAATCTACTGCTGTAATCCCATGGTCGTGTGGTATCGTGGAGTATAACGACACCACATCGACAGTGAGCCAGCTGTAGTGAGGTTGCCATTCCACCTCCTCAAGTATATTGAGTAAGTGTTTTGTATCACGTAGGTAAATGCACAATCCCTTAACCAGGGGCTGTATTATGGAGTCTACCCACTCAGACAAAGGCTCAAGGAGTGAACCGATCCCTGAAACGATCGATCTTCCTTTAATGTTATCTAAAGTTTTATGAACTTTTGGTAAATGGTGGAAGAGGGGAGTCCTAGGGTGCTTAACCAACAAGAATTGCGCTGTTTTTAGATCTATAAAACCCTTCTCTATCCCCTCGTCCACCATTGACTCAATAAGTTGTGCATACCTTTTAGTTAGATATCTATGTAATATAAAGTATGTTGTATCATCTTCCAATTGCCTGAGTGCCTCAGCAATATACACGCTCCTCAGCAATACTACTGTACTGCCTCCCTTATCCGATTTCTTATATACCAACTCTTTCCTGTTTTGAAGGTGGGTGGTAGTAGTTTTGAAACGTCTTCTTTTATTCATGCTCAAAGTTCTACTTTTTTGTTCAAGCATTATATTATTGTTTAAATCATTCAGTTCTCTCTCAATGGTTTTATGAAAGAGCTCTAATACTTGGCCCCTACTATGTATGGGGTAAAAGGATGACTTGGCCACAAAAGTGCAAGTGATCCTTTTACCTGCCCTTGTATCATCATCATCATGCTCAATAGTATGTTCCTGTGAGTATTCCAAATCTTTTAAATCTTGTAGACAACATAGATCCTCAAATTTAAGGTTACTATCACTTCCAACTGGATGTGCAACAACATCTGATGGACAAGTAGTCTCCTCATTGACTGTGTCTAACTCATGCGTACCAGTAGAGAAATGCCTTTTAAGAGTAAGTGCTCTGACAAACCTATTAAGGTCTATCAGTGTATCAAAAATATTAAAATCCTTCTCCGGGACAAATCCAAGTCCCAAATTCAGTGCCTCATACTCATCTTTAGTAAGCTCAACATCCGTCAAATTAATAACAACTGTTACTGTATTACCTGAGGGGGTTATAATTATCTCTGGGACATTATCTATTTTTGTAGCCCTTACACGCTTTTTAACTCGGCAGTAGCTGTTTGGTTTGTTTGTTTATATCTGATGTGTAACACGCTTTTAAAAGTACTCAATAAATATTCTCCTTTTATCATTGCCCTGGAGCCGGTCTGGGTTTGTTCAAGTCAAGTCAAGTCAAGAATACTTTATTAGCATGACATTATTACATGTGTTGCCAAAGTAATATGTTACAATAAAACAAATCAATAACAATTTATAAAGTAGGAGTATAGTGGGTAAATATGATAGTTCATTTAATCTGATTGGGGGTTCTGGTCATGTGACAGTCTGCTACATATTTTGCTACTATCCTTGTAGCTTTGTTGTTTTCTCCTAAGAGTACGCATAGTCTTTCTTGCTCCGGCATCTGTGGAAAGTCTGTTATTTCTTTCATTATTTTTGGGAAGTATTTATCTCTTAAGGGTTTGTATATTGTACAGTACAAGAGAAAGTGCGCTTCAGTCTCTATGTCCCCACTGTCACACTGTGCACATTGTCTGGCTGCCCTGGGTCTCCATTGTGCCTGATATCTGCCAGTCTCTACTTCCAACTGGTGGTCAGAGATTCTGTATTTAGTGAGTATCTGTCTGTGCTTTGGATTGGTGACACTTGTGAGATACTCAGCTAGTCTGTACTCTCTCTGTAGAGACCTGTAACACTCCAGCTTGTTCTGTTGTCCTATCTGTTCCTCCCAGTGCCCAGTGTACCTCTCCTTCAGAGCTGTTTGTAAGGTGTTTGGTGACACTCTCTCATGGGCTGTGCTTTTGCTGATGTGGTTTTGCAGGTCTGATGTATATTCTCAATCTCTAAATGCTTTTGATGCTGGGTCACAGAGTGCTTGGTGGTAAAGTGTGCTTGTGTCACTATTTGTGAGGTGACACCAGAATTTGTACACCCGTTTTTGCATTGGTAGCAACAATGGGAATCTTCCCAGCTCTGCTCTGCACCCATTGTTAGGGGCGCTTCTGTGTACCCGCAGTGCATATTTACAGAATTGGAGATGTGCAATTTCTGTGAGAGTTTTGTCCCATTCTCGGTAGTTCTGGGTCAGTGTTGGGCCCCAGACCTCACAGCCATACAACAGGATTGGTACAATGGTGCTTTCAAATACCTTAAGTAACAGTTCTGTAGGAGGGTTTAGACTGGCTAGCAGCTTCTTTATTGCATGGAAGGCTCTAAGGGCTTTTTCTTGCAGTGTTTTGATGCCCAGTTTAAAGCTTCCTGATGCACTCAGTGTAAGCCCAAGATAGGTATAATTTAATGTGTGCTCTACCTCTTTAGAGAACAATAGGAATTTGAGTTTTTGCTGGAGATTTTTGGGCTTTTTCTGGAAAATCATGATTTTCGTTTTTTCCATATTCACTTCCATTGCCCATGACTTACAGTATGTCTGCAGTAGGTCTAGTTTTTCTTGCAAACCCACTGCTGTGGGGGACAGGATGAGCAGGTCATCTGCATATAAGAGACAATGGATTTCCTTCCCATTCAGGGATATACCTGGTGTTGTGCATTTCTCCAGTTCTGTGGGCAGATCATTAATGTACAGGTTGAATAATGTGGGGCTGAGGCTGCATCCTTGTCTGACACCTCTCTTTTGTTCAAAGCTCTTTGTTTGTAGTTTGTTTATTTTTACTTTACATTTGAGGGATGAATACATGGTCTTTATTATGTCATATGTCTTCCCACCAATTCCACTTTGCAGCAGTTTCATGTATAGGCCTGGGTGCCAGATTGAGTCAAATGCTTTTTTGAAGTCCACAAAACATGCAAACACCTTCCCTGATGGTGAGCTTTTCACATACTTGTTAGTGATAGCTTGTAATGTGAAGATGTGGTTCTTTGTTTAGGGAGGAAACCTATCTGACTCATGTGCAGGGTTCTGCTGTCTATTAGAAATTTTAATATTCTCTGGTTCAGGATTGTGCAGAAGAGTTTGCTCACATTGCTGTTTACACATACTCCCCTGTAGTTATTTGGGTCAGTTAGATCCCCATGTTTGTGGATTGGGGTAACCAGACCTTTTGTCCATGTTTCTGGGAAGTGCCCTTATTGTAAAATGAAATTAAACAGTTTTTTGAGAGCCTCTTGGAGCTGTGGGCTGCTGTGAATCAGCATCTCATTTAGTATTTGGTCAGATCCACAAGCTTTTCTTGGTTTTAATGACTTTATGCCTTCTGCAACTTATGTTCTCTTACTTGTGGAATTCTTCAGATCTACGTCTAGCTGTAGGATTACAGCACTACATATAGATACAGGTACTCACATTTTTCAGATCTACGTCTAGCTCTAGGATTACAGCACTATGTATAGATACAGGTACTCACACTTTTCAGATCTATGTCTAGCTCTAGGATTACAGCACTATATATAGATACAGGAACTCACACTCTTCAGATCAATGTCTAGCTGTAGGATTACATCACTATATATAGATAAAGGTACTCACACTCTTCAGATCTACGTCTAGCTCTAGGATTACAGCACTATATATAGATACAGGTACTCACTATCTTCAGGGCTACATCTCGCTCTAGGATTACAGCACTATATATAGATACAGATACTCACACTCTTCAGATCTACGTCTAGCTCTAGGATTACAGCACTATATATAGATACAGGTACTCACTATCTTCAGGGCTACATCTCACTCTAGGATTACAGCACTATATATAGATACAGGTACTCACACTCTTCAGATCTACATCTAGCTCTAGGATTACAGCACTACATATAGATAGAGGTACACATACTCTTCAGATCTACGTCTAGCTCTAGGATTACAGCACTACATATATATACAGGTACTAACTATCTTCTGGGCTACATCTAGCTCTAGGATTACAGCACTATATATAGGTACAGGTACTCACAGTCTTCAGATCTACGTCTAGCTTTAGGATTATAGCACAATATATAGATACAGGTACTCAAACTTTTCAGAGCTACATCTAGCTCTAGGATTACAGCACTATATATAGATAAAGGTACTCACACTCTTCAGATCTACGTCTAGCTCTAGAATTACAGCACTATATATAGATACAGGTACTCACACTCTTCAGATCAATGTCTAGCTGTAGGATTACAACACAATATATAGATACAGGTACTCAAAATCTTCAGAGCTACATCTAGCTCTAGGTTTACAGCACTGTATATAGATAAAGGTACTCACTCTTCACATCTACGTCTAGCTCTAGGATTACAGAACTGTATATATATATATATATATATATATATATATATATATATATACAGGTACTCACACTCTTCAGATCTACATCTAGCTGTAATATTACAGCACTATATATATAGATACAGGTACTTACACTCTTCACATCTATGCCTAGCTCTAGGATTACAGCACTATATATAGATACAGGTACTCACACTCTTCAGATCTTCATCTAGCTGTAATATTATAGCACTATATATATAGATACAGGTACTCACACTCTTCAGATCTACACAGGGGCTTATTATTGGATAGGCAAACAAGGCCGGTGCCTAGGGTGCCAGATTTTGGGGGGCGGCACTTTTTCACTGCACTTAGTATTCTCTGCTTTAAAATAAAATTTACTTTCAACTGGCGGCTTACCGCCGAGCGTCACATGACCGTTTTTTCGCTGAGGTCATTTGACATTTTTAACCAGCCAGCTGAGCTTACACTATCTGCCCCGCCCCCACTATCTGCCGCATATATCTTGAGGGAGTCACGCATGTGCACTCGTGATCTCCCAAGCCAGGTGGCAATGCAACAGGGGATACAAACTATCACATCGATCTAAGTATAAATAAATTGACTAATATTGGACTAAGGCACAGAGTCACTCGTCAGACTTGTCACTCAGTTATCCTCCTCCTATTTGTTCTAAAGTTGGTTTCAAAGCTGAGGAACAGCCAGTTTCCACTTTTTTTATTCGTTTAAGAAACTAATTAGCATTTTTTTATTTAATTAGGATCATTCACACTGCTTGACTTTTTGGGCTGATGATTTGTTTTTCTCCTTACAAAGGGGATACAGAGATAGTTTTAATACACATATTAACTGGAATTTATTTTTTAAATAAATAGCAGTTAATGTATGCAATTATGCAAGCCACTGTTTATTGTATATACATATGCATTAAAGGCTCATTTAGTGATTTAGTGTATATTTTTAATGCAGAAACATTAACATGGGCTGAGCCTGTGTTTCATCTCAATTTTTACAAGCCCTGGCTGGTAAACATTTATTTTGAAAATTAAGATTTGGCCTAAAACTGGGGGGGGGGGGGGGGGGGCCAGCAGGATTCTGTGTGCCTAGGGCAGCACAAAACCTAAATACGCCCTTGATTTATCCACAATTAAACAAATTCTGAAATATATCATAATAACTACAAATAACTTATAGCATTAAAATACATAAATCCTTTCTTAATAACAATATTTAACACTAGTATACTTACTATCCTTCCTGATTTACTTAATATAAAATATATATATATATATATAGAATAAGATACATGTTAAATTACAGATTAAATTGGACTATGGCTATAAAGAATATTTTTGCTATAAACTTATAAAAGTTTTAGACCGCAATACAATACCAGATACCAGTATTTGAGAGTTTCAGCTTCCAGATATTCTATTAATCATACATGAAGGAATATTCCATTTATTTTGCAAAGGTACAGGTCACAGAATATCTCTCATTTCCACAGAGTGTTCCAGCCAGGAGTCAGAGAAAATATAGGCCCAAAACGTGTGCATCTTGCTCTTAAAAAGTGAGACTGTCTCCTTGCATAGAGTGAAAGCCTATATCAATCATAAGCCACTCCTTCATACTCTAATCATTCCAATAGAATCTGGTTACGCACTTTGAGCCGGAGCTCACCTCTCATAGGTTACTGGTAATGCATATGGTAATTTAAATCCCCATACAATTTCAAATACCCTTTGGTTGCAATTCTCACATTGAACACCGGAGTAACAACAGGCAATGGAATGCAGCTTCATTAGCAAAATACAGTACAGAACAATATAGATTTTCATAAATGTGTACTCAATATACTTATTATTTCCCAGTATTAATAAACTATTTGGTCAACATATATGGGACTATTTAATACTACTGAGGATGCACATTTCGAGACCAAACATGGCATAATTATCAATTCTGTAGTATCTATATGTATATATATATATATATATCATACATATCCTTAGTGTATGTCTCACTATAATTTCCTACTTATAATATTTTATGAGATGTATTAAAAAGTCACATTTTTATGAGGACACGGATTTTAATTTAATACTTTCAGTATGATACTAATTAATATATCAGTTCAATTTTTATACTGGTATATATATATATATATATATATATATATATATATATATATATATATATATATATATATATATATATATATATATAGCATTTCCCAGTCACCATCTTACATCATAAATGTAATTGGAAGTGAACTCTAAAGTAACTAATTATACAGATATATTTATTGGATTCTCATTTCCTATTAATATAAATATACTCCATATTTAGTACATCTCTTGATAATATTATTTTGAATGCACGAAAACACAGATATGATATAATTCATTGGCAAAAGTACAAAGGGTATTAGGAGGCCGCTAGAATAAACCTAAGAGCCCCCAAAAGTATATATAAAAAATATCCAAGTAACCACATAAAATATATATAGTACAAACGGTATTTATTGCAACAATAGGCTTTAAAATATAAAATATGGCATAATATAATCAATAAAATTGGGACGTCTCAATTGGAACTTGCGTGAATGTATAAAAGGTGTTTACCCCCTTTTCACAATTATCTTGTACAAAAGAATATGTTTTGTAGTTATCTTAGTGCCAAAAGTATTGCATAACAACACAAGGAAACAATATTATTTCAGTTATAAACAGCTTAAAAATCGCTAAAAGCAACCACCTTTGTTTGTTATTAGAAAGAGTTCATAATGTGAATTTGCATACAGGTTATGAACCAAACAGTTTTAGGCCTAGATTTAGAGTTCGGCGTTAGCCGTGAAAACCAGCGTTAGAGGCTCCTAACGCTGGTTTTAGGCTACCGCCGGTATTTGGAGTCACTCAAAATAGGGTCTAACGCTCACTTTTCAGCCGCGACTTTTCCATACCGCAGATCCCCTTACGTCAATTGCGTATCCTATCTTTTCAATGGGATCTTCCGAACGTCGGTATTTAGAGTCGTTTCTGAAGTGAGCGTTAGAGCTCTAACGACAAAACTCCAGCCGCAGAAAAAAAGCAGGAGTTAAGAGCTTTCTGGGCTAACGCCGGTTCATAAAGCTCTTAACTACTGTACCCTAAAGTACACTAACACCCATAAACTACCTATGCACCCCTAAACCGAGGTCCCCCCACATCGCCGCAACTCGATTAAATTTTTTTAACCCCTAATCTGCCGACCGCCACCTACGTTATACTTATGTACCCCTAATCTGCTGCCCCTAACCCCGCCGACCCCTGTATTATATTTATTAACCCCTAACCTGCCCCCCACAACGTCGCCGCAAGCTACTTACAATAATTAACCCCTATTCTGCCGACCGCAAAGCGCCGCCACCTACGTTATCCTTATGTACCCCTAATCTGCTGCCCCTAACACCGCCGACCCCTATATTATATTTATTAACCCCTAATCTGCCCCCCTCAACGTCGCCGACACCTGCCTACACTTATTAACCCCTAATCTGCCGAGCGGACCTGAGCGCTACTATAATAAAGTTATTAACCCCTAATCCGCCTCACTAACCCTATCATAAATAGTATTAACCCCTAATCTGCCCTCCCTAACATCGCCGACACCTAACTTCAATTATTAACCCCTAATCTGACGACCGGAGATCATCGCTACTATAATAAATGGATTAACCCCTAAAGCTAAGTCTAACCCTAACACTAACACCCCCCTAACTTAAATATAATTTAAATCTAACGAAATTAATTAACTCTTATTAAATAAATTATTCCTATTTAAAGCTAAATACTTACCTGTAAAATACATCCTAATATAGCTACAATATAAATTATAATTATATTGTAGCTATTTTAGGATTAATATTTATTTTACAGGCAACTTGGTAATTATTTTAACCAGGTACAATAGCTATTAAATAGTTAATAACTATTTAATAGTTACCTAGTTAAAATAATAACAAAATTACCTGTAAAATAAATCCTAACCTAAGTTATAATTAAACCTAACACTACCCTATCAATAAATTAATTAAATAAAATACCTACAATTACCTACAATTAAACCTAACACTACACTATCAATAAATAAATTAAATACAATTTCTACAAATAACTACAATTACATAAACTAACTAAAGTACAAAAAATAAAAAAGAACTAAGTTACAAAAAATAAAAAAATATTTACAAACATAAGAAAAATATTACAACAATTTTAAACTAATTACACCTACTCTAAGCCCCCTAATAAAATAACAAAGACCCCCAAAATAAAAAAATGCCCTACCCTATTCTAAATTAATAGAGTTAAAAGCTCTTTTACCTTACCAGCCCTGAACAGGGCCCTTTGCGGGGCATGCCCCAAGAAAATCAGCTCTTTTGCCTGTAAAAAAAAACATACAATACCCCCCCCCAACATTACAACCCACCACCCACATACCCCTAATCTAACCCAAACCCCCCTTAAATAAACCTAACACTAAGCCCCTGAAGATCTTCCTACCTTGTCTTCACCATCCAGGTATCACCGATCCGTCCTGGCATCCGGTGCTGAAGAGGTCCAGAAGAGGCTCCAAAGTCTTCCTCCTATCCGGCAAGAAGAGGACATCCGGACCGGCAAACATCTTCTCCAAGCGGCATCTTCGATCTTCTTCCATCCGGTGCGGAGCGGGTCCATCTTGAAGCAGCCGACGCGGATCCATCCTCTTCTTCCGGCGTCTCCCGATGAATGACGGTTCCTTTAAGGGACGTCATCCAAGATGGCGTCCCTCGAATTCCGATTGGCTGATAGGATTCTATCAGCCAATCGGAATTAAGGTAGGAATATTCTGATTGGCTGATGGAATCTGTTCCGATCAGCCAATAGAATGCAAGCTCAATCTGATTGGCTGATTGGATCAGCCAATAGGATTGAACTTGATTCTGATTGGCTGATTCCATCAGCCAATCAGAATATTCCTACCTTAATTCCGATTGGCTGATAGAATCCTATCAGCCAATCGGAATTCGAGGGACGCCATCTTGGATGACGTCCCTTAAAGGAACCGTCATTCGTCGGGAGACACCGGAAGAAGAGGATGGATCCGCGTCGGCTGCTTCAAGATGGACCCGCTCCGCACCGGATGGAAGAAGATCGAAGATGCCGCTTGGAGAAGATGTTTGCCGGTCCGGATGTCCTCTTCTTGCCGGATAGGAGGAAGACTTTGGAGCCTCTTCTGGACCTCTTCAGCACCGGATGCCAGGACGGATCGGTGATACCTGGATGGTGAAGACAAGGTAGGAAGATCTTCAGGGGCTTAGTGTTAGGTTTATTTAAGGGGGGTTTGGGTTAGATTAGGGGTATGTGGGTGGTGGGTTGTAATGTTGGGGGGGGGTATTGTATGTTTTTTTTTACAGGCAAAAGAGCTGATTTTCTTGGGGCATGCCCCGCAAAGGGCCCTGTTCAGGGCTGGTAAGGTAAAAGAGCTTTTAACTCTATTAATTTAGAATAGGGTAGGGCATTTTTTTATTTTGGGGGTCTTTGTTATTTTATTAGGGGGCTTAGAGTAGGTGTAATTAGTTTAAAATTGTTGTAATATTTTTCTTATGTCTGTAAATATTTTTTTATTTTTTGTAACTTAGTTCTTTTTTATTTTTTGTACTTTAGTTAGTTTATGTAATTGTAGTTATTTGTAGCAATTGTATTTAATTTATTTATTGATAGTGTAGTGTTAGGTTAATTGTAGGTAATTGTAGGTATTTTATTTAATTAATTTATTGATAGGGTAGTGTTAGGTTTAATTATAACTTAGGTTAGGATTTATTTTACAGGTAATTTTGTTATTATTTTAACTAGGTAACTATTAAATAGTTATTAACTATTTAATAGCTATTGTACCTGGTTAAAATAAATACAAAGTTACCTGTAAAATAAATATTAATCCTAAAATAGCTACAATATAATTATAATTTATATTGTAGCTATATTAGGATGTATTTTACAGGTAAGTATTTAGCTTTAAATAGGAATAACTTATTTAATAAGAGTTAATTAATTTCGTTAGATTTAAATTATATTTAAGTTAGGGGGGTGTTAGTGTTAGGGTTAGACTTAGCTTTAGGGGTTAATCCATTTATTATAGTAGCGATGATCTCCGGTCGTCAGATTAGGGGTTAATAATTGAAGTTAGGTGTCGGCGATGTTAGGGAGGGCAGATTAGGGGTTAATACTATTTATGATAGGGTTAGTGAGGCGGATTAGGGGTTAATAACTTTATTATAGTAGCGCTCAGGTCCGCTCGGCAGATTAGGGGTTAATTATTGTAAGTAGCTGGCGGCGACGTTGTGGGGGGCAGGTTAGGGGTTAATAAATATAATATAGGGGTCGGCGGTGTTAGGGGCAGCAGATTAGGGGTACATAGGGATAATGTAAATTGCGGCAGTTTACGGAGCGGAAGATTAGGGGTTAATAATATAATGCAGGGGTCAGCGATAGCGGGGGCGGCAGATTAGGGGTTAATAAGTGTAAGGTTAGGGGTGTTTAGACTCGGGGTACATGTTAGAGTGTTAGGTGCAGACGTAGGAAGTGTTTCCCCGTAGGAAACAATGGGGCTGCGTTAGGAGCTGAACGCTGCTTTTTTGCAGGTGTTAGGTTTTTTTTCAGCTCAAACAGCCCCATTGTTTCCTATGGGAGAATCGTGCACAAGCACGTTTTTGAGGCTGGCCGCGTCCGTAAGCAACTCTGGTATCGAGAGTTGCATTTGCGGTAAAAATGCTCTACGCTCCTTTTTTGGAGCCTAACGCAGCATTTTTTTGAACTCTCGATACCAGAGTTAATTTTATGGTGCGGCCAGAAAAAAGCCCGCGGAGCGTTAACAGCCCATCTACCGCCAAACTCCAAATCTAGGCCTTAGTGTGTCAGAAGACTTGTATATTAAGTTATCCGTATAGTTCATATAGCAATGCTTTTCTCTAAGATGTAAATGTTTCCATATTCTACATATAACAATTAGTATGGGATCTTCTGTGTACCTTACTTTAGTATGGCTGATGGTCCTGAGTTCAAATGTGCATCTTTCTCTCCCACTACACCTGTACTGCACAAACTTGTTTCCTTACACTTCTCTTAGCGTTTTGCCCCCAATTGGCCGGTTGCTCCCATGTGACCTCCACGGCTGCGTCACAGACTGTTAGACAATTTTTCAGGAAAGTTGCTGTAAAAAATATTGATACACCACAGATACTTTGTGTGTAGTGCTTGCTCTTAATGCTATTAGCACGCAAGCTCCAGGAAAGTTTATTACAATGCTAAATAATGTTCCAAATATAACCCGGGTTATGAACTTTGGTATTTTCCACAAACAATATCGTTAGTTTTTGGTTAAACTCTTGGTGGGATCCACCTCAACACTTACGCAAATACTGCCTAGAAATTTTTTAGGCAGTAAATAAGTCTTTTATAGACCTGTATGTCTTTTCATTGGTCCATTGCTAATTAGCCAAAGGTGGTATCCAGAATTCTCATCCATTTTTTGAAGGTGGTATTACAATAGGGGCTGTTATTGCAATGAAATATTTTTAAAACAATTTTATATTTACAAAGAAGAACATTTCTGCACATACTATGTCTAAAGAATATGCATAAATGGCTATCTGCCATCACAATAACAGAGATAATAAAAATCTTGAACCTTATTTCATCAGTAGTTAGTATTAATTTTTTAGGAACAGATGTTCTATTCAAATAGAAAAGGTTATAGGTCAAGTTTTGAGTTGAGACCTTTGGGGTGTAATGTAGATGAGCTCAGCTTCTTTAATAAGCAATCGTTTTTCAATGTCACCCCCTCTCCAATTAGTTGGTACCTTTTGTATTCCCCAGTATTTTAGATCACTGATTCTGCTTTTATGGACATCCTTAAAATGCTTGTACAAATGTGTATTATCTACTTCATTTTCTATATTACATAAATGTTCCCTGATCCTGCCTCTTAGACATCTTTTAGTCTCATCAAGATAAAATAGGTTACAGGTACATTGTAATACATAAATTATATTTTTATGTGAACATCTTATTAAATCCTTAATTATATATTCTTCATTTAGATTAGGTACAAAAATACTTTTTTTTCTTTGTGCGATACTTACATGTTCTGCATGTATAACAAGAATAAAAGCCAGAGATCTTTTTCCCTTATAAATCCAAATCCACTCGTTTTTTGGCTCTATTCCCTTTGTTTTGTTTAGAATCACTTACAAATTTCTTTACATGGATGTGCGTATTAAACTTGTTCATCCTTGTGGTTGGTGCAAAGCATAGGCCTAGGCATAATAATCTTTATTCTTCATCTTTTAGTTTTACTTTACTTAGATTAAAAATGCCCTGTTTCTGGTTTTCTACCTCCACCTTTTTGCATCTCTTTCTGAGTCCCTTTCCCCTCTTTCCTCGAGAGCTCTTTTTCTTGTTTGCATGTTTCTTTTCTAATTCTCGTCTTACTAGATCTCTGGATGTGCCCTCCTTTAGAGGGCTGTTTTCTAAAAAAAACCTTCTCACTATGTGTGAAATTCTCATTGTTTTCATAATTAATGAGGGGTTCAAACCTGTTTCTTACTGGAATGTTTTTATCCTAAATGTTGGGTCTTTGATCATTCCATCTATTATTCGTTCTAAATGTGGGAGGGGGCCATCTATCATGATCCTGTCTCCAATTTTGTCTATAATTCGAATTTGGCCTATAGTATCTCTGGTTCTGATCATTTCTGGCATTATTACCCCAATTGTGATTTGCATGGTTGTAATATGTATCAGAATTATTATAATGTGAGTTATAATGCAAATTGTTATTAGAACTGTAATGATTCCTATTATTACTTGGGTATTACATTCTACTGTTTTTTGTCTTATATGTGTTTTTGTTCTTATTTTCCACCACAACTCATGAGTCCTGTCTTTCTCTTTGGTTATGTCTCTTTGTATCTGTTTAAAGTTCCTGCGTTTCTACTACTATTGTTTGTTCCTCCATATCTGTTATGTCCCTTTCCATTTTTTTTCCATTTTGTTCTTATTAAGTTTTTGTTGAGCACATCTAGTCTCTCCATCATGACCTTTTGCCTTTCGTTATATTCACTTTCTGTCTTTCTATCCTTGAGTTTTTCTTTAATTTCTGCAATATCTGCTTCAATAGCAGTTAAAGTCTCTTTTCTTGACTTTTTAAGAATCTCAATTAAATCTATAGATGCCTTATTTAGTACCTCTCCCCATTCCTTCTGAAGTTGGTTACTAGGAGTAAAAGTGCAGGTCTTTTTAAATTGTAACCCCCTGGGTATAATACCCTTAGTTGTATATCTGTTTAAAAATACGAGTTCCGTTTTTTGTTTCAGTTCCTTGACTAGAGATTTCTCTAGATCTTTAATTAGTTCATTTAAATGATCAAAATTAGCTAATTCTCCATTACTAGGGACAGTTTAATCTTTTAGTTCTTTGATAATTTTATCCCGGAAGTTCTGCAACAATTACTTGAATGATAATTATTTTTTGGTACAACAGAATAGACTTAGTAAATGCGCTGAACTTAAATGGAATCAAACCTCTCCTAGTAACACAGCTTCCTCTATGTTGTGTTAAGTTGTGTAGCTACAAAGTATAAACGGTATTAGGAGGGCACTAGATTAAGCCTAAGATCCCCCAAAAGTATATATCAAAAATATGCAATTGACCACATAAAATATATATAGTACAAACAATATTTATTGCGACAATAGGCTTTAAAATATAAAAATTGGCATAATATAATCAATAAAATCGGGACTCTCCCTTGGAACTTGCGTGAATGTATAAAAGGTGTTTACCCCCTATTCCCAATTATCTTGTACAAAAGAATATGTTTTGTAGTTATCTTAGTGCCAAAAGTATTGCATAACAACACAAGAAAACAATATTATTTCAGTTATAAACAGCTTAAAAAACAGCTAAAAGACAGCTAAAAGGAGTTCATAATGTGAATTTGCATACAGGTTATGAACCAAACAATCGGCTAGATTTAGAGTTGGGCGGCCAAAGGGGTGCGTTAGCTACGCGTGTTTTTTTTCTCCCGCACCTTTTAAATACTGCTGGTATTTAGAGTTCACAGAATGGCTGGGTTTTCAGTGCGTTAGGCTCTAAAAAGGGAGCGTAGAGCATAATTTAACTCCACTGCAACTCTAGATACCAGCGGTGCTTACGGACGCGGCCAGCTTCAAAAACGTGCTCGTGCACGATATCCCCATAGAAAACAATGGGGCTGTTTGAGTTGAAAAAAAAACTAACACCTGCAAAAAAGCAGCGTTCAGCTCTTAACTCAGCCCCATTGTTTTCTATGGGGAAACACTTCCTACGTCTGCACCTAACACTCTAACATGTACCCCGAGTCTAAACACCCCTAACCTTACACTTATTAACCCCTAATCTGCCACCCCCGCTATCGCTGACACCTGCATATTATTATTAACCCCTAATCTGCCGCTCCCTACACCGCCGCAACTTACATTATAGTTATGTACCCCTAATCTGCTGCCCCTTACACCGCCGACCCCTATATTATATTTATTAACCCCTAATCTGCCCCCCACAACGTCGCCGCCAGCTAACTACGATAATTAACCCCTAATCTGCCGATCGGAGCTCACCGCTACTATAATAAATGTATTAACCTCTAAAGTCTAACCCTAACACTAACAACCCCCTAAGTTAAATATAATTTTTATCTAACAAAATAAATTAACTCTTATTAAATAAATTATTCCTATTTAAAGCTAAATACTTACCTGTAAAATAAACCCTAATATAGCTACAATATAAATTATAATTATATTGTAGCTATTTTAGGATTAATATTTATTTTACAGGCAACTTTGTATTTATTTTAACCAGGTACAATAGCTATTATATAGTTAATAACTATTTAATAGCTACCTAGTTAAAATAATTACAAAATTACCTGTAAAATAAATCCTAACCTAAGTTACAATTAAACCTAACACTACACTATCAATAAATAAATTAAATACAATTCCTACAAATAAATACAATTAAATAAACTAACTAAAGTACAAAAAATAAAAAAGAACTAAGTTACAAAAAATAAAAAATTATTTGCAAACATTAGAAAAAAATTACAACAATTTTAAACTAATTACACCTACTCTAAGCCCCCTAATAAAATAACAAAGACACCCAAAATAAAAAAAATGCCCTACCCTATTCTAAATTACAAAAGTTCAAAGCTCTTTTACCTTACCAGCCCTTAAAAGGGCCCTTTGCGGGGCATGCCCCAAAGAATTCAGCTCTTTTGCCTGTAAAAAAAACATACAATACCCCCCCCCCAACATTACAACCCACCACCCACATACCCCTAATCTAACCCAAACCCCCCTTAAATAAACCTAACACTAAGCCCCTGAAGATCTTCCTACCTTGTCTTCACCATGCCAGGTATCACCGATCGTTCCAGGCTCCGAAATCTTCATCCAAGCCCAAGCGGGGGCTAGACATCCATCATCCGGCTGAAGTCTTCTATCAAGCAATGGCTGAAGAAGTCCAGAAGAGGCTCCAAATTCTTCATCCTATCCGGGAAGAAGAGTATATCCGGACCGGCAACCATCTTCTTCCAAGCGGCATCTTCTATCTTCATCCAATGACGACCGGCTCCATCTTGAAGACCTCCACTGCGGACCCATCTTCTTCTTCCGACGACTTCCTGACGAATGACGGTTCCTTTAAGGGACGTCATCCAAGATGGCGTCCCTCGAATTCCGATTGGCTGATAGGATTCTATCAGCCAATTGGAATTAAGGTAGGAAAATTCTGATTGGCTGATGGAATCAGCCAATCAGAATCAAGTTCAATCCGATTGGCTGATCCGATCAGCCAATCAGATTGAGCTTGCATTCTATTGGCTGATCCGATTGAATCAGCCAATCGGATTGAACTTGATTCTGATTGGCTGATTCCATCAGCCAATCAGAATTTTCCTACCTTAATTCCGATTGGCTGATAGAATCCTATTAAATTTTTTACAAGTAGCTCCTTTACCCCTATTTTGGCATTTGAAATAACTGATTTAGCTTGTGGTTTCCAAACCTATACTGAATGGTTTGATACTGAAGTCTCAGCTGTTGAAAAGTCTAAGTAAACACAGCCAGCAGAAGAAATGACACTCCCAGTGAGGAGCAGGATAATTAAGTAATAAAATGATAATTTTCCATTGTTCTCTCTATGTATTGAGCTTTAGTTTTCCAGACAAATATAAGATAAGGAAGCAAGTGTGGGTACACAAAGTGATAACATAATGAGATATGGGGGGGTAGTTATCAAGCCGTCAACCTCAAATACGCTGGAATTCCGCAGCGTATTTGTGGCGAGGCTGATTCGCCTTAGTTATCAAAGGCTCCAGACCGGCAAAAGTAGAATTTTGTGACGTAAGCTTCGATCCGCCGGACTCAGTCCGACACAGATCGATTCTTACGTCACTCCAGATGTTCCGCACACAAGTGCGGCACATTCTCACTACTTTTGCTAGTTATCAAAAAACTAGCAGGTACGCTCGGCACTTTTACGGCCCAGCGTACCTGGTTTTCAAACCGCCACCCCTGGAGGCGGCGGATCCCATAGGAATCAATGGGAGTCTGACCATAGCGAAAGTACAAGTTCGATGCTGCCAGACATCCCATTCATTCCTATGGGAGCTGTCTGCACCTAACACCCTAACATGTACCCCGAGTCTAAACACCACTAATCTGTCCCCCCTACACCGCCGCAACTAAATAAATATATTACCCCCATAAACCGCCGCTCCCGGAGCCCACCGCAACTATAATAAATGTATTAACCCCTAAACCGCCGCTCCCTGAACCCGCCGCAACCTATATTAAATGTATTAACCCCTATCCTGCCCCCCCTATACCGTCGCCACCTATAATAAAATTATTAACCCCTATCCTGCTGATCCCGCACCTCGCCGCAACTAAATAAATAGTTTAACCCCTAAACCGCCGCTCCCTGAACCCGCCGCAACCTATATTAAATTTATTAACCCCTATCCTGCCCCCCCTACACCGTCGCCACCTATAATAAATTTATTAACCCCTATCCTGCCCCCCACTACACCGCCGCCACTGTAATAAAATTATTAACCCCTAAACCTAAGTCTAACACTAACCCTAATGCCCCCCTAACTTAAATATTAATTAAATAAATCTAAATCATATTTCTATTATTAACTAAATTAATCCTATTTAAAACTAAAAAATAAACCCCAATATAGCTACAATATAAATAATAATTATATTCTTGCTATTTTAGGATTTTTTTTTATTTTACAGGCAACTTTCAATTTATTTTAACTAGGTACAATAGCTATTAAATAGTTATTAACTATTTAATAGCTTACCTAGCTAAAATAAAGAGAAATGTACCTGTAAAATAAATCCTAACCTAAGTTATAATTACACCTAACACTACACTATACTTTAATAAATTATTCCTATTTAAAACTAAATACTTACCTGTAAAATAAACCCTAAGATAGCTACAATGTAATTCATAATTACATTGTAGCTATTGTAGGATTTATATTTATTTTACAGGTAACTTTGTATTTATTTTAGCTAGTTAGAATAGTTATTAAATAGTTATTAACTATTTAATAACTACCTAGCTAAAAGAAATACAAAATTACCTGTAAAATAAATCCTAACCTAAGTTACAATTAAACCTAACACTACACTATCATTAAATAAATTAAATAAATTAACTACAAATAACTACAATTAAATACAATTACATAAACTAACTAAAGTACAAAAAATAAAAAAAGCTAAGTTACAAAAAATAAAAAAATAAGTTACAAACATTTTAAAAATATTACAACAATTTTAAGCTACTTACACCTAATCTAAGCCCCCTAATACAATAACAAACCCCCCCATAATAAAAAAAAATGCCCTACCCTATTCTACTTTAAATAAAGTTCAAAGCTCTTTTACCTTACCAGCCCTTAAAAGGGCCATTTGTGGGGGCATGACCCAAAAAGTTCAGCTCTTTTGCCTGTAAAAGAAAAATACAACCCCCCCAACATTAAAACCCACCACCCACATACCCCTAATCTAACCCAAACCCCCCTTACAAAAACCTAACACTAATCCCCTGAAGATCATCCTACCTTGAGTCGTCTTCACTCAGCCGAGCAGCAATGGAACCGAAGTGGACATCCGGAGCGGAAGAAGTTAATCCTCCAAGCGGCGCTGAAAAAGTCTTCGATCCGGGCGATGTCATCTTCCAAGAGGCGCTGAAGAGGTCTTCTATCCTTGCAATGTCATCTTCCAAGCCGGGTCTTGAATCTTCATCCCGCTGACGCGGAACATCCTCCTTTCCCGACGAACTACCGACGAATGAAGGCTCCTTTAAGGGACGTCATCCAAGATGGTGTCCCTTCAATTCCGATTGGCTGATAGGATTCAATTGGATTGAACTTGAATCTGATTGGCTGATTCCATCAGCCAATCAGAATTTTCCTACCTTAATTCCGATTGGCTGATAGAATCCTATCAGCCAATCGGAATTGAAGGGACACCATCTTGGATGACGTCCCTTAAAGGAGCCTTCATTCGTCGGTAGTTCGTCGGGAAAGGAGGATGTTCCGCGTCGGCGGGATGAAGATTCAAGACCCGGTTTCGCCGATGACCTCGCCCGGATAGAAGACTTCTTCAGCGCCTCTTGGAAGATAACCTCGCCCGGATGGAAGATTTCTTCAGCGCCCCTTGGAGGATAACTTCTGCCGGTCCGGATGTCCTCTTCGGTTCCATCGGTGGCTCGGCTGAGTGAAGACAACTAAAGGTAGGATGATCTTCAGGGGATTAGTGTTAGGTTATTTTAAGGGGAGTTTGGGTTAGATTAGGGGTATGTGGGTGGTGGGTTTTAATGTTGGGGGGGTTGTATTTTTCTTTTACAGGCAAAAGAGCTGAACTTTGGGGCATGCCCCCACAAAAGGCCCTTTTAAGGGCTGGTAAGGTAAAAGAGCTTTGAACTTTTTTAATGTAGAATAGGGTAGGGCATTTTTTTATTTTGGGGGGGTTTGTTATTTTATTAGGGGGCTTAGATTAGGTGTAAGTAGCTTAAAATTGTTGTAATATGTTTTTAAATGTTTGTAACTTTTTTTTTTTTTTTTGTAACTTAGCTTTTTTTATTTTTTGTACTTTAGTTAGTTTATGTAATTGTATTTAATTGTAGTTATTTGTAGGTAGTTTAATTAATTAATTTAATGATAGTGTAGTGTAGGTTTAATTGTAACTTAGGTTAGGATTTATTTTACAGGTAAATTTCTCTTTATTTTAGCTAGGTAGCTATTAAATAGTTAATAACTATTTAATAGCTATTGTACCTAGTTAAAATAAATTGAAAGGTACCTGTAAAATAAAAATAAATCCTAAAATAGCTACAATATAATTATTATTTATATTGTAGCTATATTAGGGTTTATTTTATAGGTAAGTATTTAGTTTTAAATAGGATTAACTTAGTTAATAATATAAATATGATTTAGATTTATTTAATTAATATTTAAGTTAGGGGGGTGTTAGGGTTAGTGTTAGACTTAGGTTTAGGGGTTAATACATTTATTACAGTGGCGGCGGTGTAGTGGGGGGCAGGATAGGGGTTAATAAATTTATTATAGGTGGCGACGGTGTAGGGGGGGCAGGATAGGGGTTAATAAATTTAATATAGGTTGCGGCGGGTTCAGGGAGCGGCGGTTTAGGGGTTAGTAACTTTATTTAGTTGCGGGGGGCTCCGGGGGCGCCGGTATAGGGGGTAGAACAGTGTAGTTAGTATGAGTGCTTAGTGACAGGCTAGCAAGAAAGCTGTCAAACAGCCGAAGAGCAGCGAGATCGGATGTGTGATAACTCTCACAGTCCGCTGCTCATCGCCCCGCGGCTTTTTGACAGCTTTTTTTGATAACTTAGGCGTATTTTTTCAGGTCCGCGGCGGCAAAGGTAGGCGAGCTTAGGCGGGCGTATTGGGCCGGCGAAGTCAGAAAAGTTGACGGCTTGATAACTACCCCCCATGGTATTACCTGAAGCTCAACCCATTGTAATAGGCTGTGGTTTAAAAGCACAAAACCAGCTACTTCATTTACACAACTAAATGTGAAAATGCTATCTCTCATACATTTTATACTCTGCAGCTGGTATAACAAGTCATTGAAAATACTATCATATAAAAACAATTTTACAGTGTACTGTCCCTTTATAGCACAATTTGTGTCAAGTTTTTCTTCCTGATTTTCTTATTGATCCCTGATAATTAGATATACACAGACATTCAGTCCTTTAAGATCAGACAGAAGTTTTTGAATGCCTATGTGTGATACAAACTCAGCAAATAATGTAGCCTTATTGTTGCAATGTCCACAGGTTTGCTATTTCAAAGGAATATGTGCATATGAGAACTTTCCTTCACAAATGATTTGATGTATAAAGATATGGTTTCTTTCCTTAATAAATGATTTATATCCCTGCAGATGGGAAACTATTAGACCTTTTTTTTCTTTAATGAGGTGGACACATATGGCTACATTGTGTGGATTCATGAGCAATCTATTTTGTTTTATTATTTTTTTTTATTAGTTGAAGATGAGAATAAATTAAGACTAAAATTCCTGTAGAGATAACTGGAATTAAGATTAAAGATAGGGACCTCTATGTAGTTTGAAGAGTCTATAAAGACGTCTTGCATGGTGTGAGGGACCTTATAGGATAAAGACATTTTTTGAGTAGAAATTTTGGTAAGCAATGACCCATGGGTGAAGATCTGGCATGAGTTTTACACAATGTGCTTATTGGGAGAGTGTGGCGCACAAAGATCTCATGATTTTACTTGCTAGTTTCCATATTTGCAAAGAAGCCACCAATTTGGGTACATGATGCCCTCTTATACATCATTTAGACATCTGCTATAATCCGTGGTCTCTTACAGGCTGCTTTCCTTGCCCAGAGAGGACATATGTTAGCAATGCCTTAGTTTTAACACAATTGACCAACAGAAATTTCCTTAACCAATAGAATTAAGTTTTCATTTTTATAACCTCCCCCCAGACATATCAGTGTCACAGGGTACAGACCGTATATATGGGTTACTTGGTTACTAGCTGGATATTTATTTAGTTGTTGTTTTCTCTTTTTATTTTTTTTTAAGTAAGATACATTTGTTAAAATATAAAGTTATATGGCTTAGCTATTATTGTACAAGCTTCAGATAAGCAAAAGTGCTTAATCCCAAAATTAAATATTGGGTCTCAGAAACTTGCACAAGTATGTCCGGGTCAGATGATTTAAATAGATATCTATACCAATGGTTATTATAGCATTTCTATAAAATGAGTTAATTATTTCCAATGGTTTAGAGAATGGATAGCAGAACGTCTTTATCTATTTGTTTGTCTGCCCATGAGCTGTAACAGGGCAGAACCTTGTTTTTGACACAATAAGAATTTCAACATACTCAAACTTAACATTAAAGTTATTTTATCTTTAGTCAGTGGGTTGGCTGACCAATTTGGAGAGAATCTATTGATCTGCAAGTCAGCTAAGATCTTTCGTGACCCAGATTTTTAGATGGCAAAGTCCTTGCTGGATCTTCTAGAAAACAAATTCATCCAGGTAACAAAAGTTCCAGTCAGATTTTGCTTACTTTTCTGAAAACAACATAATCTATTATTTCCTTGGGGGAGCATACAGTATGTTTACTCCTGAGAGCAGAACAAGTCTGTTTTTAGTCAAAATAAAATTTCAAGGACAATCTGTAAGATTCCAGTTTGAAGGCCCAATATTCTAAAGCTCTCTAGGCTAGCAATCTTATTAACCCCTTAGTGACCAGAGCACTTTTCAATTTTCTGACCGTTTGGGAGCAGGGCTATTTTTAAATTTCTGCAGTGTTTGTGTTTAGCTGTAATTTTCCTCTTACTCATTTACTGTACCCACACATACTATATACCGTTTTGTCTCACCATTAAATGGACTTTCTAAAGATACCATTATTTTCATCATATCATATAATTTACTCTAAAAATATTTTATAAAATATGATGAAATAATGGAAACAGCACACTTTTTCTAACTTTGACCCACAAGTTCTGTTACACATCTACAACCACCAAAAAACACACATGCTAAATAGTTTCAAAATTTTGTCCTGAGTTTAGAAATACCAAATGTTTACATGTTCTTTGCTTTTTTTGCAAGTTATAGGGCAATAAGTACAAGCAGCACTTTGCTATTTCCAAACCATTTTTTTTTTTTTAAATTACCGATAGTTACATTGGAACACTGATATCTGTCAGGAATACCTTAATAACCCTTCACATGTATATACTTTTTTTTAGTAGACAACCCAAAGTATTAATCTATGCCCATTTTCGTATATTTCATGCCACCATTTTGCCGCCAAATGCGATCAAATAAAAATAAATTGTTCACTTTTTCACAAACTTTAGGTTTCTCACTGACATTATTTGCAAACATCTTGTGCAATTATGACACAAATGTTTGTAAATGCTTTTCTGCGATCCCCTTTGTTCAGAAATAGCAGACATATATGACTTTGGCATTGATTTTTGGTAATTAGAAGGCCGCTAAATGCCGCTGCGCACCACACTTGTATTATGCCCATCAGTGAAGGGGTTAATTAGGGAGCTTGTAGGGTTAATTTTAGTGTAGTGTAGTAGACAACACAAAGTATTGATCTAGGCCAATTTTGGTATATTTCATGCCTTCATTTCACCGCCACAGCAGTGAAGGGGTTAATTAGGTAGCTTGTAGGGTTAAAGTGAATGTAAATTCAGATGAATCGGTGCCCAGTTTTTAATAATCCTATTAAAAACAAGGGCAATTTAATGCATCAAAATTTACATGTCACTTGTTTTCTTCAAATACTTACCTTTTAATCTTCACAGCTGCTCCACCGATTCCCCCGGCCGTCGTAAGCCTCTTTATACGTCAGAAATGACAAATCTGTAAAAATGTATTTGTAGATTAAACAGGAATAAATCATATTAACTATGTACAGCATAAATCGTAATTTAAGAAGACTGGACGTGCAAAAAAGCAAGAAATGTATACTTAAAAATACAAAGCGTAATTGTTTTTTTTTTTTTTTTGTTAAATGGGCTGGATATTTGTTTTTTGTAAAATGGGCTGGACTGTCTCTCTAACCAACGTAACTGTAAAGATGTTTACACTGCAGATCTAACCATTTTTTTTTTGCCAACTAAATGGTGACAAGCTTTTCTCAAAACACTAAAAATACTTATAACCCTAATAGAAAAACATATGGGCGATTGTACAATGCTATATGCAGAAAGCAGCGTCATCTGATTTATATTGGCTGCTGAATTAAATTTTTAAAATGCGCCCCCTGCTCACTGCAAACTTCGCTCCACAGTGTTTGCCTTACCAGTGAGCTCCATTACTTTCAATAGGAGACATCTCGCCACTCGCAGGGCCTCTGTTTTACTATAATTCCGCCAGAGTAGCCCCTGCAAAGGTTGGTGAAAAAAACACGTCTTAAAGGGACAGTCAACACAAGAATTTTTGTTGTTTAAAAAGATAGATAATCCCTTTATTACCCATTCCCCAGTTTTGCATAACCAATACAGTTAAAATAATACACGTTTTACCTCTGTATTTACCTTGTATCTATGCCTCTGCAAGCTGCCCCCTTATTTCAGTTCTTTTTACAGACTTGAAATTTAGCCAATCAGTGCTGACTCCTAGGTAACTTCACGTGCGTGAGCTCAATGTTATCTATATGACACACATGAACTATCACCCTCTAGTGGTGAAAAACTGTCAAAATGCATTCAGATTAGAGGCGGATTTCAACTTCTAAGAAATTAGCATATGAGCCTACCTAGGTTTAGCTTTCAACTAATAATACAAAGAGAACAAAGCAAAACTGGTGATAAAAGTAAATTGAAAAGTTGTTTAAAATTACATACCCTATTTGAATCATGAAAGTTTATTTTGGACTTGACTGTCCCTTTAAGATTTAGATAAGTGAGCCCCCAAGCACAGTGTAAAGTTCATCTTCAATGGTGACTAAATGCCTTCAGAGAAAGGCTTCCATTGGAAAAGACACAATGACAGGTTTTTGTCACTTACTCCAGTCACCTGGGAAAAATAGCAGCCCCAAGTAAAGGTCATTTACAGCTTCAGGATCAGGAGTAACTGAGTAACTGAGCTTTTAGGTTACAATCTTATAATAAAATATAATCTTCAGCCAGTCATGAATTATAGATAAAACAAACAAATTAATTAACCCTATAACACCTGAAATTGTATTTAAATAAAAAAAAATTGTCATTTATATTCTTTATTTCCATAGTTATTAACATATTAAAACTAAACTACGTAAAGAAAATGTCCAATTTGCAATTTTTTTTAAATGTTATTAAATCGTCCTTGGATTCATAATACTTAAAGGGACATATATACACATTTTCATTTAACTGCATGTAATAGACACTACTGTAGAATATAAAGAAGATACCGATATAAAAATCCAGAGTAAAACCTTTTATAAATTTACTTAGAAGCTCCCAATTTAGCAGTGTTAATGAGATAAGCCTGGGATATCAATTGAAAGGGGCTGATAGCAGAACCTCCCCCTTCCCCTCTTAGCTGGATATGAAAAAAAAACAATAAACAAACAGAAGCAGTCTGTATACATCAGTATACATCTAAAACTTTAGGGCTTGGTCTGAAAATCAGCACAATCAGCAAAATTACAAGTTGTGCAGTACAGCTATAAAGCTGAAAAATTGGCCATTGCGCGTGGAATATGCAGGTCTCCCGTAATACAAGTCGCGGTGGTACAGCTATACCGCTAGCATTTTAGTCTTTACGTAACTCTGCATTCCACACTGAAAAAATGACTTTTAAATGTGAGATTTTCATTGCGCCTGTATTACAGGTTGTGCGGTCCGGCTATAACACTTATACCATCGCTATCCATTCCGCTATCTGAGACCAGTAGTTATTGATTTTGCAAAACAAAAATGTTTCACAAAACTCACAACTAAAATGTTACAAAGTACACTAACATTGCAAATACTATATTAAACCAATTAACCCCTAATCCGCCGACCCCCCACATAGCCAATACTAAATAAACCTATTAAACCCTAAACCGCCGGCTCCCCACATCGCTACTCATAAAATAAACCTATTAACCCCTAAACCGCCACCCCCACAACACAATAAACCTAATTAAACTATTAACCCCTAAACCACCATCCACCCACAACGCAAATAACTAATTTAATCACTAAACTCCCTAACCAAACACACCCTAAATTAACCCCAATTACATAAAATGAAAAATACTAAGTTAAAATTAAAATAAAAAATCCTAACATTACTTAAAAAACAACAACTAAAATTTAATTAAAATAAATATAAAATTACAAAAAATAAAAAAGTCTAAAATTATAGAAAAAAATAAACCAAATTAAAGGACCTTTTGTAGGGCATTGCCCTAAGTTAAACATCTCTTTTACCTCAAAAATACAAATGAACCCCTAACAGTAAACCCCTCAACCCACCAAACCCCCAAAATAAAAATTAACACTAAAAAAACCTAAGCTACCCATTGCCCCAAAGGGGCATTTGTATGGGCATTGCCCTTAAAATGACAATCAGCTCTTTTGCAGCCCTTTAAAATAAAACAATTCCTAATCTAAACCCCCCCCCCAAAAGGGTACCTTGCATTCAATCTTCAGTGTGCGGCGGTGATCGCATGAAGAGGATCCTCCACGCTGGATGTCTCTGCGACCGGCGTTCTTGCTCTGTGGCAACCTCCACTCTGCACCGCCTTCACCATGGATGAAGATAGAAGAGGTCCCCGCTCTGGATGAAGATATAGCAGCCTGGAAGAAGACGGTCTCCGACGGACATCAGGAACAGTGAGTACCTATTTGGGGGTTAGACTTAGGCTTTTTTTTATTTTTGGGGGTGTTTTTTTTTTTAGATTAGAGATTTTTTTATTTTAATGGGTTGCAAAAGAGCTGATTGCTCTTTTAAGGGTAATGCTTAGGTAGCTTAGGTTTTTGTTAGTGTTAGGTTTTTTATTTGTTTTTTGTTTTTTTCTACTGTTAGGGGTACTTAGTATTTTTTTTAGGTAAAAGAGCTGTTTAATTTAGGGCTATTGGTATCTTAGTGTTAGATTAGGGGGTGTTTTTATTTTGGGGGGCTTTATTTTTATAGGGGTATTAGATTAGGTTTAATTATTTTTATTTTTGATAATTTGGTTTATTTTTTTCTGTAATTTTAGATTTTTTTATTTATTGTAATTTTAGATTTATTTAAATTAATCTTATTTTTTTTTAAGTAATGTTAGGATTTTTTACTTTAATTTTAACAGTATTTTTTTTATTTTATGTAATTGGGGTTAATTTAGGGGGTGTTAGGTTAGGGGGCTTAGTGATATTAATTATTTGCATTGTGGGGGGATGCGGTTTAGGGGTTAATAGGTTTATTATAGTAGTAGCGATGTGGGGGGCGGCAGTTTAGGGGTTAATAACTTTATTTAGGTGTTAGCGATGCAGGCAGCTGTTTAGGGGTTAATCACTTTTTTTAGTGTCGGTGATGTCGGGGGGCAGCAGATTAGGGGTATTTAGACTAGGGGATTACGTTACGGCGATCGCCATTCCATGATCGCAGGTGTTAATTTTATTTAAATCTTTTATTTAAATACAACAGAAGAAAAAATTTGAATGATAGGAACCCATCATGCAGTGCAGGAAGAGAAAAAAAAGGTTTTCCTGCAATATCGGGCAGATCAAGATACAGAAAATGTACAATAATGGCCCACCTTGCGGTCTATTTTCAAAAAATGTATACATACTATTTTGTTTGTGATTAACAGATATAAAGTAAAACAACATGCATGTGCCTGTTCCTGTAATATTAAAGAAACTGTTGCATACACTTTTTTTTGCTATTTTTTTCCATTAAACGAAAACACTTCTAAAATAGAAACAGAACAAAGCAAAACCAAACAGCACAAGACAAGACAGGACAAGACAAAATTAAAACAAAACCACACAAAACAAGGCAAAACAAAACAAGACAAAGCAGTAACCCAAACACAAAAAAAAGAGGGGAGGGGAAAGGAGGGGAGAAAGAGAAGAGATGCATTGAGATGGTAGGTTACCACACACCCATCAGAACGAGTTCAGAGTTTCTGAATGGATAGATTAAATAGTCGATATTTATTGGGAGGAAGAGTTTTAATGAAGACTGATCATTTCAGAAAGAACTCCACTATGTCACGTTCATCATTCAAATTAGTATCAATCTGTTCTAGAATACATACACCTAGATTTAGAGTTTTGTCGGTAAAGACCCGCGTAGTTAACGCTCCTTTTTTTATTACCGCTCCTTTGAAACAACGCTGGTATTTAGAGTTCTCTGAAGGACTGCGTTAGGCTCCATAAAGGGACCGTTAAGCATAATTTAACGCCACTTCAACCCTCAATACCAGCGTTGCTTACGGTAGCCATAAGCTGGCAAAACGAGCTTGTGCACGATTCCCCCATAGGAAACAATGGGGCAGTTTGGGCTGAAAAAAAAACTAACACCTGCAAAAAAGAAGCGTTAAGCTCCCAACGCAGCCCCATTGTTTCCTATGGGGAAACACTTTCTAAGTCTGCACCTAACACCCTAACATGAACCCCGAGTCTAAACACCCCTAACCTTACACTTATTAACCCCTAATCTGCCGCCCCCGCTATCGCTGACACCTGTCCTGCATTATACTATTAACCCCTAATCTGCCACTCAGGACACCGCCGCCACCAACATTATTCCTATGAACCCCTAATCTGCTGCCCCCAACATCGCCAACACCTACATTATAATTATTAACCCCTAATCTGCCCTCCCCCCAACGTCGCCGCCACCTAATTACAAGTATTACACCCCTAATCTGCCGACCGGACATCGCCGCTACTATAATAAAGTTATTAACCCCTAAAGCTAAGTCTAACCCTAACCCTAACACCCCCCTAAGTTAAATATAATTTAAATTTAACTAAATAAATTAACTCTTATTAAATAAATTAATCCTATTTAAAGCTAAATACTTACCTGTAAAATAAACCCTAATATAGCTACAATATAACTCATAGTTACATTGTATTATTTATTATTGTATTATTTATTATTTTAGGATTTATATTTATTTTACAGCCAACTTTGTATTTATTTTAACTAGGTACAATAGCTATTTATTTAGCTAGCTATTTAATAGCTACCTAGTTAAAAAAATTACAAAATTACCTGTAAAATAAATCTTAACCTAAGTTACAATTAAACCTAACACTATACTATCAATAAATTAATTAAATAAATTAACTACAATTACATGCAATTAAATAAACTAATCCAAATTACAAAAAACAAACAAACACTAAATTACAAAAAATAAAAAAAGATTACAAGAATATTTGGCTAATTATACCTACTCTAAGCCCCCTAATAAAATAAAAAAGCCCCCCCAAAATAATAAAGGTCCCTACCCTATTCTAAATTAAAAAGTAATCAGCTCTTTTACCAGCCCTTAAAATGGCTTTTTGCGGGGCATTGCCCCAAAGTAATCAGCTCTTTTACCTGTAAAAAAAAATACTATACCCCCCCAACATTAAAACCCACCACCCACACACCCCTACTCTAACCCACCCAAACTCCCCTTAAAAAACCTAACACTAACCCCACTGAAGATCACCCTACCTTTATCCGTGTTCACCCAGCCTGGCACCATCCGATCTGTCCAGAAGTCTTCATTTGATGGGGCATAAGAGGACATCCAGACCGGCAGACATCTTCATCCAGGCGGAGTCTTCTATCTTCATCCATCCAGAGCGGAGCGGAGCTATCTTCTTCCCAGCCGACGCGGATCCATCCTCTTCAACTGACGCCTACTCGCCGAATGAAGGTTCCTTTAAATGACGTCATCCAAGATGGCGTCCCTCAAATTCCGATTGGCTGATAGGATTCTATCAGCCAATCAGAATTAAGGTAGGAAAATCTGATTGGCTGATTCAATCAGCCAATCAGATTCAAGTTCAATTCGATTGGCTGATCCAATCAGCCAATCAGATTGAGCTCGCATTCTATCGGCTGTTCCGATCAGCCAATTGGAATTTGAGGGACGCCATCTTGGATTACGTCATTGAAAGGAACCTTCATTCGGCGAGTAGGCGTCGGCTGAAGAGGATGGATCTGCATCGGCTGTGAAGAAGATTGCTCCGCTCCGGATGGATTAAGATAGAAGACGCCGCCTGGGTGAAGATATCTGCCGGTCCAGATGTCCTCTTCTGCCCCATCGGATGAAGACTTCTGGATGGATCGGATGGTGCCCGGCTGGGTAAACACGACTAAAGGGAGGGTGATCTTCAGGGGGTTATTGTTAGGTTTTTATAAGGGGGGTTTGGGTGCGTTAGAGTAGGGGTGTGTGGGTGGTGGGTTTTAATGTTGGGGGGGTATTGTATGTTTTTTTTACAGGTAAAAGAGCTGATTACTTTGGGGCAATGCCCCACAAAAAGCACTTTTAAGGGCTGGTAAAAGAGCTGATTACTTTTTAATTTAGAATAGGGTAGGGACCTTTATTATTTTGGGGGGCTTTCTTATTTTATTAGGGGGCTTAGAGTAGGCGTAATTAGCCTAATATTCTTGAAATTTTCTTTATTTTTTGCAATTTAGTGTTTGTTTGTTTTTGTAATTTAGTTTAGTTTATTTAATTGTATGTAATTGTAGGTAATGTATTTAATTAATTTATTGATAGTGTAGTGTTAGGTTTAATTGTAACTTAGGTTAGGATTTATTTTACAGGTAATTTTGTAATTATTTTAACTAGGTAGCTATTAAATGGTTAATAACTATTTAATAGCTATTGTACCTAGTTAAAATAAATACAAAGTTGCCTTCTTCCAAGACTCTAAATATCAGCATTAGGCAGATCCCATTAAAAAGATAGGATACGCAATTGGCGTAAGGGGATTTGCGGTATGGAAAAGTCGCGGTTTGAAAGTGAGCGTTACACCTTTACCTGGCCGACTCTAAATACCAGCGGGCAGCAAAAAGCACCGTTAGGAGCCCTTAACGCTGCTTTTGACGGCTAACGCCAAACTCTAAATCTAGGCAATTGTTTCTTCAAACAGTTCTTAATCTCTGGTATGCTGGGGGTCACTCTCCCTTTCCATTTTTTGAAAATTAAATATCTAGCTGCTAATATGGCCATATTAACAATTTTATTTTTAACCTGCTGATTCTTCAGATCTGTCCAGAGGAACACTATACCAATGTTAGAGTCAGAGGGGAGATCCCCAATGTTTTGTTAAGCCAATACTGTAGTTTTAACCAGAAATGTCTAACTCTAGGGCAGTCCCATATCATATGCATAAGATTAGCTGAAAAGAGCGAACATTTGGGGTAGCTATTGAAATTAGGATTCCCGCACCTAGAGCCTTTATCCAGCCTGAAATAGGTCATAAAAAGTAATTTAGTATGTGATTCTCTCCAGGAGGAAGAGAGGGTAACTTGCATATCTTCTAAAATTGAGGATTGGACAAGACTAACATCCACACTACAACCCATTTGGAAGAGATATTTTCCAAATTAAGAGCGCCCTTAAGGGAACTTAGAGATTGATAGCAAATAGAGATTGACATGTGCCTGTTTTTAACTAAGACAAGCCAATTCTCAATGCTCCCCAGGGACCAATTCCAGCCAAAATCGCTTCTTAATTTAAGCGCAAAATGTCTTGCTTGTAAATAGGCAAAGAAGTCCTTTTGTGGGAGATTAAATTCCCCCCCTGAGGGAGTCGAAGGTTTTCACATGCCTCCTATCAAAATCTAACATATGTGACTGTCGAGACCTAAATTATTCCACCTTTGGAAGAGTATCGATTGGAGCCCCGCTTGGAATTGAGGATTACCCAACAACGGCATATATTTAGAAACCCTGTACTCTAGATCTTAAGAATTACATACATTATCCTCCTCCAGGCCTGCAGTGGGTTGAAAATAGTTCTATGGTTTTTCACTTCACAAGGTATTGAACTAGAGTTGCAGTGAATTAACGCTACAGGCAGAAATGGATAAGTTACATTACTTTCCAGCTCATTATCTGTGACATCATCTCTGGAGAAAATCCAGTCCGTTACTATATGCACAAGAAAAGCATAGTTATAAAGATGAAGATCTGGCAGAGCAAGCCCGCCATATTTCCTAGGAAGAGAAAGTTTAGGTAATGAGATTCTAGGTTTTTTGCTCTGCCAGATAAAACATCTTAAAACAGTATTGAACAGCGTAATATCTTTTCCATTCAGAATCGGTGGAGTGTTCTGAAGAAAATAAAGAAGTTTAGGAAGGAGAATCATCTTATATAGGGCTATACGACCTGAGATAGAGAGGGGGAGATTTTGCCAATTTTTCAAGCTTTCTTTGATTTTGTTTAGCACCGGGGGAATATTTAAACTGTACCAGCTGTCAGGGTTAGAGAAAATTGTAATGCCAAGATACTTAAATGATTCAGAGACTTCTCTGAAAGGTACATTTAAAAGCAATTCTTTAGTTTGCTTAATCCACAGCAATTCAGATTTTGTGGTGTTTATCCTGTATCCAGAGAAAGATCCAAACTGATCAATAATTGAGAGGAGGTATTTGTGGTATATATAAGAATATCATCGGCATAAAGAGCTATTTTAAGCTCCTTCTTACCTATCTTAATACCTTCCATTTGCTGTCTAATTAAAATAGGGTGTTAGTTTATTTATAACACTTTCTCTCCATTGATGTCTATAGGGAAAAATGTGCATGAGCACGTCAAATCAGGCCTTGGGTTTTGTGCGGTATGGAGGTTATTGCACCATACCGCACAACAAAAGAAAATTTTTCAGTAACTTGTAATGGTAGCGCTATGGAGAGTGCAATAATGCTCATTTGTTTTGCATTATTTACGCACCCGGTTTAGCACACAACTTGTAATTTTTGCTGAATGTTAATTAAAAATAAGCAAAACTATACATTTTTACAAAAACACTCCCAGATAGGCTATATAAATGGATCATCTACAAAACATTTATGCACAGAAAAATATTCTGTATAATGTCCCTTTAAATTTAGAAAAATGACAACCAGATGCATTATACCTAAAAACGTTACAAAAGAGTCACGTTCAGCGTTTAGGAACATAATAGCAGTGATTATAATAACTGCAATTAGGAGAGGAAAAACAATGGAAGAAAATACAATGGAATGTGTCAAAAGATAAAAGCAAGGGAGATAGACGTGCAGTTTATGTGAAAAAATCATAGTAAAACAATAAAATCATATATATGTATTTGCAGTAGATATATCTGTATTTATAAGTTCTAATCTTTCTGATATCGCCTCCCAATAGCTACGTTTTGGGATATATGGGAAGCGAGTTATTCGAGTTTTTAGAATCCTAACTGGATTCTGCTGCTAAAAGCCCACAGCTGCTAATAAGTTTTCAGTAGAAACATTCCTGAAAACATGTTTTCGGTTGTTAAGTGCATATTAGGATAGAAACTGGGAATGTAATTGAAACTGACATGTAATATCCATTTTATACTTGTTAAGGTTACTTTGTATCTCTTTTTTATTAATTCAAATGATTATAGCAATACTCTTTTTTTCAATATTTCCAATTACTGATTGAGAAAGCAGAGTTTTGTGGTTTGGTGAGATGTACATCTGAAATCAAGAACACTGTGGTTTTTATTAGAAGAGAGTGGACACAACTTATTTCATCTTCTAAAATGGGATTTAACAGTCCACACGCTATAAACTGTGAAACTGCTCCATTTGCAATAATATAGCTGCAAAAATGTTGTGCTTTGAAATGGGATAGCGGCTTTGTGACAGGGCTTTTAAATGGGTTCCCACATTTGTGACTGGGAATTTAAATGGGATCCCTAGTTTGTGACTGGGCTTTTAAATTGGATCCCTCCTTTGTGACTGGACTTTTAAATGGGATCCCTCCTTTGTGACCGGGCTTTTAAATGGGATCCCTCGTTTGTGACTGGGCTTTTAAATGGGATCCCTCCTTTGTGACCGGGCTTATAAATGGGATCCTACCTCTGTGACCGGGCTTTTAAATGGGATCCCTCCTTTGAGACATGGCTTTTAAATGGGATCCCACCTTTGTAAAATTGATTTAAATAATGTAGCTGCAAAACTGGGAACTGCATTGTTGTGAACAGATTTTGTCTTCGCAGTCATGAAGGTGCAATCCATTTTAAAGCATGGGCGCAAAGGTGCAGTTCCTCGTGAAAGCCTGATTACACTGCATAGTAAAAACAGATCTTTTAAAATCATTGACCAGCATCATTTCCTTAGAACACTTTACAATAATTTGCATATCAATGCCTGTTTAGGGATACACACCTTCATAAGTATAGTGGAATCTATGTTCCTATCTCCTTTGCTGGGGCCAGCTTTGGGTAAATGAGCATGTGATCTGAGTTAATGAATCATAGCATAGAATGTTATTGGCTCAAATAAAAGTAACCACAAGGACCATTAACACCTTAACTGCTGAGCAATTTCCACTTCTGTGCTAAGCTCCTTTGGAGTCTTAAGATGCTGCTCGCATTTAAGCCCTACTATAGGGCATTTTTCAGTGAGAAACAGACACATATGATTTATTCAGCCTACCCAGCACATTCAAACTGTACCATTATTTTATGTATATATCATGACATGTAAGAAATCAAAATCAAAATGTGTGAAACAATCTATATTTTCATTTAATATTTAATAAAGAAGGCTTTGAACAATTGTGTGTGTGTTTTCTAAACACTTTAGTTTAAGCCAGTATCCTCCTATAAATAGGATCCTTTAAGCATGATTTTTTAACTTTTATGTGCACATAGGGGCCCCCATGAGACTATAATCAAATTGACATGGTGATCATTATTACCATGTTGATCACCTGGCTATTAAAACCTTTGTAGGGGCTTTTTATGTATTTCTTTTTAAAAAGGGGCATCTGGCTTTAAAAAAAGGTTTTAGGGATCCCTAGGCCTTTTTGATGACCTATTATAACTACATTGTAATAAGCAAGGTCACAACAAACTCATTAAGTAAATATTGTGAACACATGCTCAGTAGTTCCACAAACAGTGTGCCTTTAGTATTGTGAGTACAGGGTTAACCAGCCCTGCAAAAGTCACAAGTTTGGCACAGTAAAGGTTAATTGAACGTTTCTACTTTAACTAGGCTGACTATATTGCATCTTTCAGAAGGTACACATATGAAAAATACATATGTCAGGGTTATTATCCAAAACATTTCTTTAAACAGCCCTGACATATGTATTTTTCATATGTGTCCCTTTTTAAAGCGACAATATGGTCACCCTAACTTTAACCAGTTTGTCACAGTCTAGCCACTCCAGGAAAGCCTGTGACTTAGTTCAGTGGGTGCAAGGGTTAACAAACACTCTCTAGTACAGTGTTTTTCAACCAGTATGCCGTGGCATACTAGTGTGCCGTGAGAGATCCTCAGGTGTGCCGCGGCAGACTGACAACAGTGCGGGGGTGTCCCTCTTTCAAATTTTGAAATATTGGTAGGTATGTGACGGGCTCATCAGGCATCATTTACAACCATGACATTGACGTTCATTCACAGACAATCATTATGATTGTTTGTGAATGACTCTCAATATGTCATGTATAGTTTGTAGGAGGCATGGCATGACAGCACAGTACAGTGTGTATGTGTGTATATATATATATATACTGTATTAGGCTACAATGTGTGATTTTGTAAAATTTTGGGATGGTGGTGTGCCACAGGATTTTTTTATGTAAAAAAATGTGCCACGGCAAAAAAAAGGTTGCAAATCACTGCTCTAGTATGTAGACCTAAAAAATGCCTAAACTCTCCTTTAATGCCACTCACACTAGCCTATCCCTGCTGCCACCACTTTAAGATTATTATATAGGAAATCCTTAAGAAAACCCAGACTAACAGATTAAAAATCCCAAAATATAATTTAGCAAAAATTAATCTAAAAAAAACACTGTACTGGAATTACCAGTCTCTTCAGCAATGTGGTTCAAATTAGACAAAGGCAAAAACTTGAAAACGGAACATTTATTATAAACAATTTTATTTATAATAAAAATAATTAGCAAACAAAATACACACAAAAGCAAAACAGTTTAGCAAACAACAGAAACTAATAATGCACTAGCTTAGATATCTGTGCCAAGGGAGCTTGCTGAAGAAAGATGGTCACTTATACTGTCTCACACAGCATCCCATGTAGAATGACAAAATTATTTTGCTGAAATAACAGTTAAATAATTTTTCCCCTGAGGTCAGGTTTTTAACCAGGCCCCTTCCAGAGTGGGCAAGGAATGTAGCCACCCCTCTTTCATTTGCAGGCCATTAAAAGACATTGAGCCCTGGCTGAATAATTTATCATTGTTAGCTATGTTTATCCAGTACATATACCCATATAAGCAATGCCCTTGTGACATCCTGAGGATTATTTTATAACCAAACATGATAAGTCTAGTATAAGAAATGTCTTAAAGGCATACTATCTAGAAAAAAATATATATTTTTATTTGATTCAGCTCAAGCCCTTAATTGACCTAAGGTTTGTGTCTTCACAGGGACACTGTTTTTTGTCACTCTTTGACATCTCTGCCCCTAAAGATCACCTTAGCGAGAAGACTTAATTGCCCCCTTGCATCCTGTTGAGACTGATGCAGGTAGTTAAAATCAGTGATACCATACGTTTGACTTTTAGAGTTTTGGGTAATTTTAAAAAGCTGTAAATAGAGGAGAAGAAAAAGCAAAGAAAAAACAAAATAACCCCTGACATCCTAAAATCATGATGTCTTCATGACTATTGTCCCTTGTATCATGGAATTATTCAAGCCTTTCTGAAGGAAGTGAAGCTAAAATTTGGAAAGCTTTTCAGCCCCCACTTTCATAAATGGGCCCCGTGCTGGTAGATTGGAGTAGCAGAGTGCGGTATGTGGTCAGACGGCGAGAAGTCTTCATCCACCTCAGGGGCGTCTTCTATCGCTGTTAAGTATCTGTATCTATTTGTAGTCCAAAGTACTAAAAATTGCGCTTTATAGAAAAAATGAAAAAAGAATTGCGCTTTATGTGCTCATTGTTAGGGATTTGAGTTAAATTTGTGTACATAAAATGGAATCTATACCAAAGATCTAATCCAATTATTTCATAAAACTATATATAAGGTTTAATTGATTTCATTGAATTACAAACTGGAAACATCCTCAGTGTCCTGACAGTTTTCAGAAAAGCATGTGGGTTTATTTTTCAACCCTAAACTATTAGAATCATCAAATCTAATGTTCTTGCTATAAATCTATAGTTTTTACCAAACAAATACAGGTAGGAAAATGCTAACTGCATTGGGTTTTTAAACAAATCATAACTGAAGAAAATTGTATGTATATATATATATATATATATATACTGTATATATATCTTATACTGTATCGACATTTTTTGATATGCACATCAGTAGCCTTTTAAACCACTTCAAGTTTGTCCTTTGCATACAGTGTATTTTTAAACATTGTTTAGAATCGCTGCAGCCTCACACAGAGATGCTCTCCGGACCTCCTACGTCACACATAACATCAGATATGATAATTATCCATGTGCTAAGCTCAAGTCCAGACTGGGATGCATATACTGAAGATGTTGCTGGTTACACCAATCACAATTTTCTACACATACCGGAAGGGGCGTGACCCAAGTTATGTGCGCACGGACGTGCAGACAAGCATTGTTCCTAACAGTCAATTAAGCATTGTGGAGGGTATATAAGGCATGCAGCATCCTCAGGTTTTTAACTCTTTTTCTGGATGTCAGGCCATGCCATCTGTCTGATGAACTGTTGATCCATTTGATAAAGGTGCCAGTCAGGTACCGAAATGTCATGGGAACTTTTTAACCACTGAAATACTACAATAAAAGCTAAGTTTTATTATAAATCCAGTGAGTGCTATCTCATTAGAGGACTGGCTTTACTTTTGATTCAGCACCCTGGTGGATATTTCTCAATACCTGAGAATTGGAGTGCAGGCCCTTATTTGATATATATATATATATATATATATATATATATATATATATATATATATATATATATATATATATATATATATATATATATATATATATATATATATATTGTACTTTTAAAACCAGTTGTGTTTGCATATGGTAAACTGACCAATATACAATTACAATATTTTTGAACACCTCAGTTTACTACATCTGGATTGGTTAAATATGCACATACCTAAAGGTAAAATGACTGTGTGTTAATGCACAAAATGGTTACAGTTTGCTCTGGATAAGTTAAGAAGCAAAATGAAGCTGATCTATGGATGTTAATGGCATAAATGGGTTTTCTGAGTGTTGCTGGCAGCTAAGCGCTTACCCCACTTCCAATAACAGACACACATAGCAGTTGTGTGGGGATCAATAATGAATATTTTTTATGTTTTTAATATGTGAGCAAATTGTAACTAAGGTCTGGTTAAATTTAATGTTTTTCCCTAAGATTGTTCTGTGATGTTGGGTTCAACTATTGTGATTTCTTGGATTGGCATGAAAATTAAGTAAAAATCACCAGAGATTAATTTAAATTTTCCACAAAGCTAATAGATTTGAAATGGTCAGTGTCTAATTATCAAAACTTTGTTTTAAACATGTGAGTCTGTTATATATGTTGTGATTTTGGGGCCCATTTATCAAGCTCCGTATGGAGCCTGAAGGGCTGTGTTTCTGGCGACCGCTGCTCTATAACCTGTCCGCCTGCTCTGAGGCAGCGGACAGAGATTGCGTAAATCAACCCGATCCAATACGATTGGGTTGATTGACACTCCCTGCTAGCGGCCAATCTGCAGGGGGCGGCCTTGCACCAGCAGTTCACAAGAGCTGCTAGTGCAATGCTGAATGCGTATTGCTCTCCGCATTCAGCGATGTCTGTCAGACCTGATCTGCTGTACGGATCATGTTGGACAGACATTTGTTAAATAGACCCCTTTGAGCAGAGGCAATAAACATTTCTTTCTTGTGAAAATTGTGTTATTATCCCAGAAATTAAAAGGAATGATTTGCATCATAAAGCAGGTTACATAGGAGAAAATGAACTATACCAAGAAACTTCTTAACTCTGCATGATCCATACAGAACACAGCAAGAGATTTATGTCAAGGACTGTGTAAATTACCATTTAAAACATCAGTTTTCCCAAGTGTCTATATTTGTTTTTATGTTTGTGTTTCTTTGCTCTTAATGCACTTTCTTCGGTTCTTTAGTTTTTCTTGCTTTATTCAGCTAAACAAACATTTGAAAGAGGTGACTTTTCATCTTTTGCATATCTTGAGAGTTTTTGAATAAGAAATAGAATTATTTTTTTCTTTAAGATGTGTAGTCCTAAGGTACAAATAATGCGTTGTGCTTGGAACAAAAAGCTTTCTAAATGCTATAAATGCTTTTTGCAGTTCTTTAAGTGAATGTGTATTTAAATAAATATGAACCTCCAAATTTGTCTTTTACGATTAAAAAAATGCATACTTTAAAAAAGACCCAATTCCCAACCAAATTAAAGAGAACGCAAATTTTTTTTCGTCATAATTCAAATAAAATATGTCCAATTTTAAAAAATAACTTTGTAGTTAACTTTTTTTATCAAATTTACTTAGCTTATTTGGTATCCTTTGTTCATACGCATACCTAAGTAGGCTCAAAAGTGTTGTGCATGAGTCTGGAGCACTATATGGCAGCAGATTTGCAACAATGCTTTACATTCTTGTTTTGAGTATTAGTTTTCAGAAGTGCTTGCACAATAAATAGCATTGTTGGAAAACTGCTGCTAAATAGTGCTCTAAAAACATTTAGCACATTCATGAGTCAGCCTAGGTATGCCTGTCAACAGAGGGTACCAAAAGAACTAAGTATAATAATAGAAGTAAATTAGAAACTTTTTTTTTTAGTGACGCTAAAACCTGGAAAGCTCCCACTTTCATAAATGGCCAATGCCTCTGTTTCCGTGCAAGCCTTCAGGCTCGCCGGAAATAGGAGTTAAGAAGCAGCGGTCTTAAGACTGCTGCTCCTTAACTCGTCCACTGCCTTTGAGGCTGCGGACATCAATCCGCCCGATCTCATACAATCGGGTTGATTGACACCCCCAGCTACCGGCCGATTGGCAGCAAATCTGCAGGGGGCGCCATTGCACAAGCAGTTCACCAGAACTTGCTTGTGCAATGATAAATGGCGACAGCGTATGCTGTCGGCATTCAGTGATGTCGGGCAGACATTATCGATACAGCGGATCTTGTCCGTCCGACAGTTAGGAAACCGGCCCCTTAATGTTTTGACAGTTTTCAGAAAAGCATATGTGTTTGTTCTTCAACATAAACTATTAGAATGATCAAATCTAATGTTTTTGCTCTAAATCCATAGTTCTTACCAAACAGATAACAAAGGTAGGAAATTTCTAACTGCATTGGGGTTTTAAACAAATCATAACTTAAGACCAGTTGTGTTTGCATATGGTAAGCTGACCAATATACAACTACAATATTTCTTAACACCTCCGTTTACTAAATCTCGATCGGTTGAATATTCACATACCTAAAGGTAAAATGACTTATCTGTGTGTTAATGGTACAAAGGGGTTAACATTTGCTTTCGATATGTTACATACAGTAAAAGCCAAATAAATATGATTTATGGATGTTAATGGCACAAATGGGTTTTCTGAGTGTTACTGGCAGCTTAGGATGATACCCCACTTCCGATTACAGACATACAAAGCAGTTATTAAACCCCTTTATGGGAGGAACACATACTCATCTCATGTATTTTGATGCCTCCCAGCAGACATCAAATGAGTATGTGTGGGGATCAATAATGTATATTTTTATGTATTCAATATGTGAGCAAATTGTTACTAAGGCTGGGTTAAATTTAATGTTTTTTACCAACATTGTTCTTTGATGTTGTGTTCAACTATTGTGCTTTCTTGGATTGTCATGAAAATTAAAGGGACATGAAACTCAAAATGTATGTCTCATGATTCAGATAGAGCATACAATTTTAAACAACTTTCCAAATTACTTCTAGTATCTAATTTGCTTCATTCTCTTGGTATTCCTTCTTTGAAAAGCATACCTAGGTAGTCTCAGGAACTGCTGATTGGTAGCTGCAGATATATGCCTCATGTTTTTAATTTGCATTTCAATTTCTTCAACAAAGGATACAAAGATAATGAAGCAAATTAGATAATAGAAGTAAATTTGAGTTGTTTAAAATTGTATGCTCTATCTGAGTCATAAAAGAAACATTTTTAGGTCATGTCCCTTTAAGTAAAAAAACACCAGAAATTAATTCAAATATTTCAAATAGCCATTAGATTTGAAAGGGGCTGCCAGTGTTTAATTATCAAAACGTTGCTTTCAACATGTGAGTCTGTTATGTAAGTTGTGATTTTGAGCAGAGGCAATAAACATTTCTTTCTTGTGAAAATTGTGTTTTTAACCCAGAAATTAAAAGGAATGATTTGCATCATAAAACAGGTTACATAGGAGAAAATGAACTCACTATACCAAGAAACTTCTTAACTCTGCATGATCCATACAGAACACAGCAAGAGATTTATTTCAAGGACTGTGTAAATTACCATTTAAAACATCAGTTTTCCAAAGTATATATATTTGTTTTTATGTTTGTGTTTCTTTGTTTAGCTGAATAAAGAAATAACTCTAAAGAATCGAAAAAAGTGCATTAATAGCAAACATATGAAAGAGGTGACTTTACATCTTTTGCATATCTTGAGAGTTTTTGAATATGAATTAGAATGACTTTTTCTTTAAGATGTGTAGTCCTGAGGCACAAATAATGCATTATGCTCGGAACAAAAAGATTTGTAAACGTCATACTTTTAAAAAGCCCCAATTTACAACCAAACTCATTTTTTCTTTCATAATTAAGATACTAAAATGTCCAATTTTTAAAAAGGACTTTCTATTTAATGTTTATTATCAAATTTAATTAGTTCACTTGGAATCCTTTGTTGATAAACATACCTAATTAGGCTCAGAAGTGTTGTGCATGTGTCTAGAGCACTGTATGGCAACAGATTTGCAACAATGATTTACATTCTTGTACAATTTTGAGTACCAGTTTTCAGAAGTGCTTGCACAATAAATAGCATTGTTGGAAAACTGCTGCTAAATAGTGCACTAAAAACATTTTGCACACTTATGAGCCAGCCTAGGTATGCCTGTCAACAGAGGATACCAATAGAACTAAGTGTATTAATAGAAGTAAACTGGATACTAAAGCAAATACAAAATACAAATAGGGGGCGCCCAAAATCAGGAGAAGATTTTTTTATTATTTAATTATCAGAGCAAAAAAAAATCACAATATCTTAGTATTGGAGAGTACCAAATATGAGTCATTAAATGGTTCTAATCTACTGTCTTTCTTCTGCCCAGGCATCTCCTTAAGCAAGGTCTTGGTCCCACCTTCTGATGATATTTCTAAAAAAATAAATAAAGAGACAAGTCCGTCATAATTGACAAGCACAGTCTGTAGAAGGTATAAAAAAATACAAATAGTGTGGGTACTCACAAATAAAATGCACCCTCAAGTGCTAGTAGTGAGGCTGGTACTTCCCAGTGGTCCAGCAGACTGAAAAACCCACGTAAACAGGACACTTCTCAGTAGCCACGTCCCATTGTATAGGGACTTTAAGCAGCCAATCGGGACGCGTGCATCTGAATCTACAGGCACAGTCGTGTTGTTTCCCTCCTTAGCTTAAGGAAGTTTACTATGGAATCTCATAAACATTCAGTGACATATCATGAGATTACATTAAAGGGACACTGAACCAAAAAAAAATCTTTTGTGATTCAGATAGAGCATGAAATTTTAAGCAACTTTCTAATTGTCTTCATTCTCTTAGTATCTTTATTTGAAATGCAAGAAAGTAAGTTTAGATGTCGGCCCATTTTTGGTGAACAACCTGGGTTGTCCTTGCTGATTGGTGGACAAATCCACCCACCATTAAAAATGTTCTGTCCAGTGTTCTTAACCAAAAAAAAGCTTAGATGCCATCATTTTCAAATAAAGATAGCAAGAGAACAAAGAAAAATTGATAATAGGAGTAAATGAGAAAGTTGCTTAAAATTACATGCTCTATCTGAATCATGAAAGAAAAAAAATTGGGTTCAGTGTCACTTTAAAGCAAAGTGTGACATCAGGGCTGATCAAACTGATTGGAGGCTGTGTTTCCCCCCCCCCCAACATGCACCTTACAGTAGATGAAGGATAACTGTTGACAGAGCACTTACTCTTCTGAAGTTTATTTAATGGCCTATAATTTGAAACAATATGTAGTTACTTCTTTTAAAATGCTGGCCACCCATTCATTACATGTATATTTTATTACACTGAAGGTGTCAGGGTGCCAGAAATCAGACGAGAAGTGCAAAAATAATCACACCTTTATTAATAGCAAAAAATAATAAAAAGTCCTCAAATCAAATAACAAGCAAGGAGTCAAAACCAGAGCTGGTAGTCAGATGAGCCGAGTCAGGAACCAAAGCAAATAGTCAGACGAGCTGAGTCAGGAGCCAAAGCGAGAAGTCAGACGAGCTGGAATCAGGAACAAGGAGAACAGCAGAGTCAGGAACAAGCCAGGGATCCGGAACCAGGAGGGACGTCAGACAGCCAGTTAATACACAGGAACTGGAACTCACAAACAGGTCTTAGACAACGCAAAGGCAAAGCATACTGAACAGAGGCCCTTTAAATAATAAGTGATGACTTTACAATTCTGAGACTGCAACCTGTCTCACATGGATGATGTACACCAGTCTGGCCATTAAAGGCGTGCAGGAAATGAGCAGCATCACACACTATGCACCAGAGTCAGCAAGAGAGGTGAGTAATATGGCTGCCAGCAGCACATGGCAAACAAAGCAGGGAATAAACCCTGACAGAAGGTTGGTATAAAATTTAATTTAAAACCTTTAAATAAGAAAATGTCAAACCATTGTTCCATATGGACGTAGGTAGTACATCACACAGTACTTTGCCAAGCATACTGTGTTGACATAGTACCTATATCCAGCTTAGACAGAAGGAGCTTCAACCAGGGGCAGAAGGCATCTTCCTTTATATGTTAAGGGAGCGCTGGTCGCACTCCCTTAAGATATGAAACCAGATTGCAAATTGTTACAGACAGTGACACTGTCTGTATCACTCTGTAAAGATCTTGGTGCAGAGTGGGAGCCATGAGAGGAAGGAGGGAGAAATGTGGGTGTCCCTGCACAGGAGCGGGAGGGGGTGGGGTTCATAGCACTATGGAAACTTCTTTGGAAGGGATGGGTCCCTACACTACAGAAAAGTATTGGAGGTTGGAGGTGGTGCACTACAGAGTGGATTGGAGGGGGGATGGTGAGAGGTTCACTATACTACAAAAAAGATATAATAAATATAAAATAAATAAGGGGTGGGGGTATCAGGGGGTATAAAAGACTGTCTGCCAGTACATAAAATGATGGTGACCAGTAAGGGGTGGAGACCAGAAAGGGGTGGAAGGTGTCGGGGGAGGGATAGTAATTCCTACACTACAGCAAATATTAAAATAAATCCCTTCACTGTCAGGAATTTCAGATGTTTGACACACAGCTGCAATTAGGGGCCTTCAAATTGCCAAACACCATTGGCAAAGCCAAACTGAATCACAGAGATGCTTTTACAACCATTTGTCTTATGTCTGTAGTAGTTGGGTGTAAACAATTTCAGTGAGAAACCAATAGTTTGCAAAAAAATTTAATTTATTAGTGTATTTGGAGGCCAAACAGTTTCATAAAATATACCAAAATGGACCTAGATCAATAACTTAGGTTGTCTACTTTAAATAAATATATATATATATATATATATATATATATATATATATATATATATATATATATATATATATAAATAGGTAAATAAAAAAAACAAAGGCTCTATTTCTGTTTAAACAGTGATAGCAAAAAATGCTAAAATTTCTCCAGTACCTTGGGCTAGTTTTTTCTTTGCAAATCCTTGTAGCGAAGTGGTTATTACCATCTGGATGATTCATAGGAGCCTATCTATCAAGCTCCGAAAGGAGCTTGATGGCCCGTGTTTCTGGCAAGTCTTCAGACTTGCCAGAAACAGCAGTTATGAAGCAGCGGTCACAAAGACCACTGCTCCATAACCTGTCCGCCTGCTCTGAGCAAGCGGACAGACATCGCCGGAAATCAACCCGATCGTATATGATCGGGTTGATTGACACCCCCCTGCTGGCGGCCCATTGGTCGCGAGTCTGCAGGGGGTGGCGTTTCACCAGCAGCTCTTGTGAGCTGCTGGCGCAATGCGGAATACGGAGAGCATATTGCTCTCCGTATTCAGCGAGGTCTGGCGGACCTGATCCGCACTGTCGGATCAGGTCCGCCAGACCTTGTTAAATAGAGGCCATAGGGTTCACTATAGCTCTTCCCATTCTTTAGTTAATAGGCAGCCTAGAATAAAATAGGAACAGACAATAGTGTAGAGGGTGTCATGGCAAATCTAAGAAAGGGAAAGTAAAGGAAAGCAGAAACCTAGAGTCAGTGAGAGTTGAAGATCAGAAACTTTGTTCAGAAACTTGCAAATAAGGTATGCTGCACAGGTCTAAATAACAATATGGCTAGTAGCAAGGTATACATCTTTGTCCCTCTTTATTACTCTTGCATACCAAGTTTCAGAAAATATATAATTGTTTTACTATCATAAAAGGCTAAATCCCTTAGAGTAGCGAAGAAAGAAAGCAAAACAATGCTAGAATATTTAGTGCGACTTCACACTTGGGGGGATATTTATCAAAGCGTCAACTGAAAATACGCTTGAATCCCATGTTGTATTTGTCGCGAGATTGATCCGCCGTAGTTATCAAAGCGTCAAGATCGAAATTTGTGACGTAATATACACTCCCGTGATCTCAATCCGACGCAGATCGATACTTGCATCATTACAGATGTTTGGAATTCACATTCGCCTCTATTTGACCCTTTTCCAAATTTATCAAATATTTAACAGGTACGCTCGCATCTATTCTGACACATCGTACCTAGTTTTCAATCCGTCACCCTTGAGGCCGTGGATGCCATAGAAATCAATGGGAGTCTGAAAACACAGAAAGCTTATGTTTGTTTGAGAATGAAGTATATTACATAATAAAAGTAAATTAGAAACTTTATTAAAATTGTATACACTTTCTAAATCAAACAATATTATTGCTTCATATTTGGGGCACTAGTAGATATGGGGATAAAAATGAAAAATACATTACTACTTATGGATTATGTTACAACTTTGTCTCTCATTACAAGGCAAGGGGACAATATTATTTCTCCAAATTTGTTGCAAAGTGTTGCCCCAAACTTGTTGCACTAATAGATATAGAGATAAAAATGAAATAAATACACAACATAATAAAGCTAACTTCCTTTTTATAAAAATCTATTTGCACCATATTTAAGCCATGTAATACAAGTCCCACTCTCCACTTCGCACCAAATTTGATGCAACACTTTTCTCACTAATTATGACGCAAACTCCTAAACAAACTCCTAACAAACTCCAAACTCCTAAACAAAATATGCATAATCACATGATTTATGACATCAGACAATCTGATTCAAATATACAAATTAAATTGCTAGATACTTGTGTCATTGATCAGTCATCAGAACTTGTAAGTGCCATTTGTTACATTGTGTATTATACTTTGAAAGTATGTATATGTGAAATTAGTTTTAAAGATAAACACTGATACTGACATTAGGACACACAGTGTAATATTTTAGACAATGATTTTAAAATTTGAATTGATGTTTGATTCATTATAATATTAAGCTGATAGCTCAAAGGGCTAGCCCACCTAACATTAAACTGTCATGAATCAGATACAGCAGAAATTCCCTCTTTACTGTCATGCTATTTTCAGTGTATTTCTTCCTTCTCTTGAATTTATTTTTCAGTAAGAAATGTCATCTTATATGCCAGCCCATTTTGTAACACCTGTGTAGGTGTGGTTTTTAAAACTAGATTGCAATCAGAAGGGGTTACACAGGTGCAGAGAGAAAACTGTCCCAGCTCTTATATCCATTATATCCATTGATTGCAAATAAATATATATGATACCCTGATTACATGTTATATTCACAATTATTCCTGCTCAGAATAATAATAAATTTACACTATATACATATAGTGGTATAAATAAACACAGAAATTTGAAAGACAACATTGTTTAGAACAAAAAAAGGAATTTAGGGACATGTAAATATGTTTGCAAAAGATTTCTGACATAACACACACACACACACACACACACACACATATATACATACATACAAGTATGTTCAAAGATATATGTACAAATTCTAGCATTAATAATCGTTTAAAAAAACATGAGATGAAAGCATATCATGACTTCTAGAAATACAAATACACATTAATTTATGTGAAAGTATCATGTAACAAATAAATATAAAAATAACTTTCTATGAGATATTGTTTGTTGAGGTAGAAATGTAGCTATTTCTTGGACATTAACAGATGAAAAAATGAAATGGTATAAATAAAGTTATAAATATAACTTTTTACTAAAAATATTTAAATGGGATATAGTATATGGAAAAGTGTTTGACTGGAAAGGGCTCCAATGTGTGTGTGCATGTATATATATATATATATATATATATATATATATATATATATATATATATATATATATATATATATATATATATATATATATATATATATATATATATATATAGTATTCACCATTAAGGGTAAGTACAATTACCTGTGTTTAAATCACTTCCAGGTAATCAATGCAAGGAGAGAGTTACTGGTTAAATAAGGAAATACTATATATATATATATATATATATATATATATATATATATATATATATAAGCAAAAGGAAGTAATTGTGTGTCTCAAATGTAACAGTATAAGCATTCAAGTGATAGTCTTATTATATAAGAACCCCTGGTAGCGATCGCCCAAGCACTTCCAAAAAATCCACAAACACTAGTGTATGAATGGATAAACGGTCCCAAACAGGTATATCAGGCGTTCACAGATCGTGTCCTATTAATCAGGTAAACTCTGAATAGCAGTTATGGGTCTTATGGATCTCACAAACTTAATGCTTCCATAGCCATCTGTGTAATTTATACCGCTATGCGGTTGTGCCCACTTACCACTGCTACAAAGGAACGCCAGACACCCCGTATCCGTTCAAGTCCTCACTGATTCAAGGCCCGCTCTCATTCCGGTTTTCTGCCCGGCAAACTTGCTCCTGCAATCTCTGTCTACAGACAGTGCTGTGAAGGACGCTGTTGTTGCGTCTGTGCGTGTGTGGCGTACCACGTGTTGAGGGTCATCCAATGAGGTTAAGCGGATTCCTTAGCTGGGATATGATGGTCTGTAGTGATCCAATAGGAAGTCTAGCTGTCCACGCTAGTTTAGGGGTATCATACGGAGCATACAAAAACCACTGAGCACCAATGCTTAATCCTGATAGAATATTGAAATGTCAAAAAACGAAGTTAAAGCAATTGGTGCAAAAAGCGGTTAAAAAGTAAATTTTATTTGTGTAGTCACACAATTAAAACATGGGGGTAGTGCAAAAAGCAAACAATTTAGGCAACATAGATGAGCACAAAGTTGGTTGCTGACATGTTTCGGCACACAGCCGTAATCATAGCTAAAGAGTACACCTATTACCAAGTTTAAGTACCCTACCTCTGATTCTAATAGGTTAAAAACAAACATGCTCAAATTAACTCATTAGAGTAACATATTAATGTATCCAGCCTTGGGATTACAAGAATAACCTTATTTAGTAGTATAAGTGCCTATTGTTCAAAATTGAACTATTATAACACTAAGCCAAATGCCTATACCAGCTTTTTATAATATTATGACCAATATATAAAAAAGAGTAGTTAGCTTTAAATTTTAAACTGTATTTACCTAACTTGGTTTTTAGTTAAATGAAAAATTATTTTACACAGATATCTATATGTGGTATAAGGCAATAACTGATAGTAGGGATTTGGAAATAATTAGAATGAACTTATAATAAGAATATTAGATATGGAAACATGATAATAATTAGTTGGTTGTTAAACATTATAAAAGGTCTAACTCTCCTTATTTCCAGCTATAGATAGAATGGAATTTTACTGATCTATAGATAGGTGCTCTTTTATTATTTAGAAAGAACACAATTTAATCTTAAATTAACTGAGAGAAGACATTATTTTTATTATTTTTTACTTCCAATAATTAATTAAATCATATTCAGAGTTCATTCCTTGGGGAACTCTTGTCCCAAGTTTAAATATCCAAAACATCTCCCTCTTGCCCAGCATTTTGTCTCTATCACCTCCCCTTGGAGGCGTATTCACCTTCTCTATTGCTTGCCAGCGAAAGGTAGATAGGGATTTATTATGCTTATTAGCAAAATGCTGGACAAGAGGGGTAGTAGCTGTACCTGAGCTAATTGTAGATAGATGGTTTCTCATCCTTGTGTTTACATCATTTGAGGTGAGACCTACGTATTGTATGGAACATTCAATGCATGTGATAACATAAATCACATAAGGAGTAGTGCAGTTCAGGCAGGATTCTATCTGGAATCTCTCACCTGTACTCGTGGATTGAAAACTGTCAGTAAAGAGAGCAAATTCGCACGGTCTGCAGGATCTCTTTCCACACCTAAACATGCCTTTGTGTTGTAACCATGTACTTTTTGGTGTGTTTTTGGAAATACAGGAGGGCGACAGAATATTGCCCAAAGTCTTACACTTCCTATAAGAACATTTCAGGCCTAATTCTACACTCTCTGTGAGTTGATCATCAGCAGCCAGTAATTTGAAGTGTTTCTTTACAATTTTACATATGTCACCATATTGGGCGCTGTATTCGGTGACAAAATATGACCCATTAGCCTTAGATGTTTTAATATGGTCCTGTTGTGTATTGTTACTCAAAAGCTTTTTCCTGTCTAGTCTCGCTACTTGATATTCTGCTCTATCAAGAACTTTATCTGAGTAACCTCTCTCTTTTAAACGTTGTCTCAGTTCAGTACTTTGCCTGACAAAAGCTGCCTCCTCCGTACAGTTTCTCTTAAGTCTAACGAACTGTCCCTTTGCAACTGCAAAAGGAACATGCGGTGGATGGCAGCTTTTGGCGTGCAACAGTGTGTTCCGTGTGATCGGTTTACGATATGTGCACACATGTTATTGAACCATCATCATTTCCTTTAATGTTGAGGTCCAAAAAGGAAATGTTTTCACTGTTATGTTCAAAGGTGAACTTTAAACCCAGTTTATTGTCATTAATCTTAGTGACAAAGCTCTCAAGTTCTCTTATAGTGCCTTTCCAGATTAGAAGAAGGTCATCTATGTATCTCCTGTAGAACACAATATTAGCCTTAAATGTGTTTTGATCTCCAAAGATGTGGGACAGCTCCCACCATCCCATATAGAGATTGGCGAATGATGGCGCAAATTTCGCGCCCATTGCTGTCCCACATCTCTGGAGATAGAACCTATCTTCAAATTTGAAGTAGTTATGTGTCAGGAGATACATAGTGACCCTCTCAACAAATTCAATAAGTTCTTTAGAAAAATCAGTGAAATTGTTCAAAAAATACATAATGGCCTCCACACCCTTATCATGTGGGATTGAAGAGTAAAGAGATGCTACATCTATTGTAACCCATCTATAAATCTCTTTCTCCCATCTTTCACTTTCAAGTAAGTTGATAGTATGTTTAGTATCTTTCAAATAGCTATGCAATTGAACAACCAAAGGGTTCAAAATCGCATCTAGCCACTCTGAAAGGTGCTCAGATATAGAGCCAATCCCACTTATGATAGGACGACCTTTAACATCCTCCAGACTCTTATGTAATTTTGGTAGATGGTGGAAGATGGGCACAACTGGGTATTTAACAAATAGAAAATCACCTGTAGATTCATCTATGTGCCCATCCTCCAACCCATCATCCAAAATTTGCTTGAGAACTCTCTGATACATATGAGTTGGATCTCCTTGTAGAGGGACATAGTTGTTTAACACGAAATATACAAAACACGAAAGGGGAGTGCACTCTCAGACTGGACTGGGTACACATCCTATGTTCCTGCAACATGCACAGCCCTGGGTGCTCAATGGCACTCACAGAAAGCAGTGCTGTCCCCAAAATCACAGGCAGATAACACCAGACATGTCTGGATGCAAGGCCCATAGGGAAAATTACAAAACAAATTAATACAACACACAGAGAAAGTTCAGCACTTGAGATCTCAGTTAAGATTAAAGGCAAAAATGGAAGGGTTAGTTACCGCATCTGGCCAAATGGGACAAGCCCAGGTACCACGTCAAGGTCCCTTGTGTATATATGTGTATATGTGTGTATTTATGTGTTTATATGTGTAAATATGTATGTGCACACATGCATACGTACAGTGGGGCAAAAAAGTATTTAGTCAGCCACCAATTGTGCAAGTTCTCCCACTTAAGAAGATGAGAGAGGCATGTAATTTTCATCATAGGTATACCTCAACTATGAGAGACAAAATGTGGAAACAAATGCAGACAATCACATTGTCTGATTTGGAAAAAAATTATTTGCAAATTATGGTGCAAAATAAGTATTTGGTCAATATCAAAAGTTCATCTCAATACTTTGTTATACATCCTTTGTTGGCAATGACAGAGGTCAAACGTTTTCTGTAAGTCTTCACAAGGTTGTCACACACTGTTGCTGGTATGTTGGCCCATTCCTGCATGCAGATCTCCTCTAGAGCAGTGATGTGTTGGGGCTGTCGCTGGGCAACACAGACTTTCAACTCCCTCCAAAGATTTTCTATGGGGTTGAGATCTGGAGACTGGCTAGGCCACTCCAGGACCTCGAAATGCTTCTTACGAAGCCACTCCTTCGTTGCCCGGGCGGTGTGTTTGGGATCATTGTCATGCTGAAAGACCCAGCCACATTTCATCTTCAATGCCCTTGCTGATGGAAGGAGGTTTGCACTTAAAATCTCACAATACATGGCCCCATTAATTCTTTCATGTACACGGATCAGTCGTCTTGTTACCTTTGCAGAGAAACAGCCCCAAAGCATGATGTTGCCACCCCCATGCTTCACGGTAGGCATGGTGTTCTTTGGTTGCAACTCAGCATTCTCTCTCCTCCAAACACGACGAGTTGTGTTTCTACCAAACAGTTCTACATTGGTTTCATCTGACCATATGACATTCTCCCAATCCGCTTCTGGATCATCCAAATGCTCTCTAGCATACTTCAGACGGGCCCAGACATGTACTGGCTTATGCAGGGGGACACGTCTGGCACTGAAGGATCTGAGTCCCTGGCGGCATAGTGTGTTACTGATGGTAGCCTTTGTTACGTTGGTCCCAGCTCTCTGCAGGTCATTCACTAGGTCCCCCCGTGTGGTTCTGGGATGTTTGCTCACCATTTTTGTTATCATTTTGACCCCAGGGGGTGAGATCTTGCGTGGAGCCCCAGATTGAGGGATATTATCAGTGGTCTTGTATGTCTTCCATTTTCTAATTATTGCTCCCACAGTTGATTTCTTCACACCAAGCTGCTTGCCTATTGCAGATTCAGTCTTCCCAGCCTGGTGCAGGTCTACAATTTTGTTTCTGGTGCTCTTTGGTCTTCACCATAGTGGAGTTTGGAGTGTGACTGAGGTTGTGGACAGGTGTCTTTTATACTGATAACAAGTTCAAACAGGTACCATTAATACAGGTAATGAGTGGAGGACAGAGGAGCCCCTTAAAGAAGAAGATACAGGTCTGTGAGAGCCAGAAATCTTGCTTGTTTGTAGGTTACCAAATACTTATTTTCCACCATAATATGCAAATAAATTCTTTCCAAATCAGACAATGTGATTGTCTGGATTTGTTTCCACATTTTGTCTCTCATAGTTGAGGTATACCTATGATGAAAATTACAGGCCTCTCTCATCTTCTTAAGTGGGAGAACTTGCACAATTGGTGGCTGACTAAATACTTTTTTCACCACTGTATATATTCATATACAATCATACAATAGTAATAAGGATATTACTATAATAACCCCTGGCTATTCAGATATGACTGAATCTAATGTTTTTAAATATAGAGATGAAGTATATAAGGGGATTTATAATATTTTCCAAACTGATATTATTGTCACTCCAGATAATGTAGATTCATTATGCAAACTAATGAAGGATTTAGAGGACAAACTAGTATTAGAGATGAAACATAGAACAGAATTTATTTTCATTGAAAAATACTTAGAAAATAAAAGAGTCCCACGAGGATTACGAATTAAAAAAGAATGTGCTTTTAAAATTGAGGATATAGAATTTAAAAAAAGATGGAACGATATCCTAGAGCAAGCCTCTTTTAACCTTTTGAGATTGATAAAAGACTATAGGGGTGAAATTTTGAAAAAATTAGAGAATGAGATTAGAGAATTAGAAATTCAGTTAAAAGAGTTTGAGAACAATATGGAATATATAAACAAAGAAAAAGAAATCAAGAAATTGCTAGCTAGTACTAAGGAGGATATTCTAAAAGTTAAAATAAGAAAATTCAAAAGGGACCGTGAGGATTATTTATCCCACATAAATCAACCTAATTGGGATAATTATATCTCACATACATGGAGACATACAAAATTCACAGAGAAAGAAAGTAATAGGACTGACCCTAAAAAAACAGAAAGGGTTAATACTATCAATTCACAACATTATAAGAGTAATGAACAGAGAAGGTATGGGGATTATAATCAAGTATCAGGGCATACTAGGGCCAGAAATTATGAAAATTATGAAAATTATAATCATTTACAGAAACAGCATAATTTTGGGAATAACTACGACTCCTGCTATAGTCATAATAATAGTAATGAATATGGCCACATGAGGGGAAATAAACAAAGCCCAAGAGTAAGGGATTACAATTACAGAGATCAATCATATAATGCAAGACAAATGTATCAGAGAGATCATAGACCATACAATGATATTGATGGTAAACAACAACAAAAAAATAGTAATGAAAACTATAGACCAAATTATAATAATAGATCTCAATACAACCAACAAGGTGAAAATAGATATAATTCAAATCGAGACAATAGTAATGATTGGAGGCTGTCTAATAGGTATGCGCCATTGCAGGACACTAGGGAAACTGAACAAATAAATCAACATGCAACTACTTCTTCTTCCTCCACCTCTACTTCATCCCGCCCTTTTTTAGGACAAGGCCAAAATTCATTTGCAAGTCCACTTCCGCAAAGAGATCTAAGAAAAAGAAGGGCATCAGACAGAGAGGAAAGAGAGGTGGAAGCAGGAGACTCAAAAAAGACCCGATTTTAGAGAAACCAGGTAATAACTTAGGTATCTTTAATCTTAGTAAGAAAATATTGAATTCAGAACATGAGGAACTATTGGGAAAAGGTCTATCTTTTGCACCAAGTTGCAAACTTAATAGATTTGAGACATATATTGATGCACATAAGTTTGTCAGAAAATTAACTGTAAAGAGATGGTTTCAAAAAAGTGAAATAGAAAAAATGGCTGGGGATATTTTAACCAATAATAGTGAATATATACATACAGACCTAAGAAGCAAGTCAGTATTTTATCCCAAGCATGAGAAAGGCCCTATAATAGAGACATTTGAGAAATTGATCCTGAGGGACATTGAAAATCTGACTGAGGATAAAATAAATAAAACATATAGCAATCTAAGTAGGAAACAACTAATGATCATTAGTGAATTGGAGATGGATGTTATAATTATAAAGCCCGCAGACAAGGGCGGGGGAATAGTCATCTTAGATCGAGCAGACTATCAAATAATGTGTGAGAATATTGTAAAAGATAACGATACTTATAAAAAATTACTGAGTGATCCAACGAAAAGATACAATGAGGAATTAATAAAATTAATAGATTCTGCACATGACAAAGGAATACTTAATGACAAAGAGAGAGGCTATATAATACCCAAATTTCCAAAAATTCCCCTACTATATTGCTTGCCAAAAATTCACAAAACACTTATTAATCCACCAGGTAGGCCGATTATCTCAGGAATCGGATCCCTGACAGCAAATTTATCGGAATATCTGGATATCTTTTTACAAAAATATGTCAGGACATTACTGTCATACTTAAAAGATTCTACAGATGTTCTGAAATTAGTAGACACCATCACCTGGCAGGAGGATTACCTCCTTGCCACGTGTGATGTGACGTCATTATATACCTGTATAAATCACCATGACGGTATATTAGCCGTTAAACACTTCTTAGACAAAGACGAGACCTTGAAAGAGGAACAAAAAGGTTTCCTTATAGACTCTATCAAATTCATTCTAACACATAATTTCTTCAGCTATGACTCTCAGTTTTTTAATCAAGAAAGAGGAACAGCAATGGGCACCAGGTTTGCTCCAAGTTATGCAAATTTATTTATGGGTTTTTGGGAACACTTTTTTCTCAGCAATACCGACTTTGGAGCAAACCTGGTGTCTTACAAGCGTTATATAGATGACATCCTTATTATTTGGAGGGGTGATGAAGTTAGGTTAAATGAGTTTATGGAAAGTATGAATAATAATGAGATGAATCTCCGTTTTACTTGTGAAAAAAGCAAAAAAAGTGTGAACTTCTTAGATCTAGAATTATTCCCTGTGAACAATCAAATACATTCAAAAACACATTTTAAAAATGTGGATGCAAATAGCTATATCCACCACACGAGCTGTCACCATCCAAGATGGATTGACAATATTCCTAAAGGACAGTTCCTACGTATAAAGAAAAATTGTACAAATATAACCGATTTTGATAGTCAGTCTGAAAAATTAAAACAGAAATTTGTAGATAGGGGCTATAATGATAAAAAGATAGAGGAAATAAGACAAGAAATAAGACAAGTAAATAGATGTGATTTGGTAAATAAAAATGGGTTTAAAAATAAAAAAAACCCTAAAAGAATCCAACAAGTTACAGATGATAATTTATTTATTCCATTTATCACAAATTATAGTAATAATACATTTTTGATAGAAAAAATACTAAAGAAACATTGGGGAATACTAAAGAACGATGAGCTCATAGGCTCTCTACTCCCTAAAAAACCACAAATTATTTATAAGAAGGCTCGAAACCTAAAGTCCATTCTAGCACCAACTGAAAATAAAAATAAAAATAGACATAAGACTATGAATAAAGAAAAACAAATGGATTTAAAAGGTAACACCTTAAAAGGTTTTTTTCCATGCCTAACCTGTAAGGCGTGTAAACACTCCAAAAAGGAAAAGGAATTCAAATCAACTGTTACAGGAAAATCCTATAAAATTAGAGACACTATAAGGTGCTCAGACAAATCGGTTATCTATCTAATACAGTGTAAATGTGGCAAGCAATATGTAGGGGAGTCAGAAAGACCCTTACGAGACCGGATTCGTGAACATATCTGGTCGATTGAAAATCACGATTTAGATAGGAACAAAGATCTCCCTATACCAAAACACTTAATTACCTGCAATGGGGGAGATATGAAGTGTTTTTCATATATGGGTATAGACAAGTTGAAAAGGAACTGGAGAGGGGGAAATGCACAGTCAGAATTACTTAAAAAAGAGACCAAATGGATTTTCGATCTAAAATCGCTTAAACCGAATGGCCTAAACTTAGACTTCGATATAGGGTGTTTCCTTAGAGAATAAATCCTATTTGTTCCTTTGCCTTTAGTTTTGCTTGTTTTGTAAATTATTTTAACTTTTTTATTTATATTGCGGACTTAAAATTATATTTGTTGTAGATTACTGCATGGTTCTCTATTAGGTTATACTTAAGAAGCAATATGAATTGATATTGGGACAATATAATTAACATAGAGAGTTGTTTTTGACTAATATAACCCATATTTTTTTTAAAAAAACTTTCAAAAAACTTTTTGTTTCCCTGCGGGGTGTGCTTTGGACGGGATAATATAGGGGGTGCAAGTGAAAAATGAAAATAAATTTCCCCTTTCTGTATGTTTATGTTTCTACGTATCGATTATAAGTAAAAATGATTGTTAATCTTAATGTTAATCTGAAAAGAATCTAAAATTGATCATCAAATAAGCTGAAATTTGAAGGTATTAAATGTATTATGAATAAGAGCAGAAAGTAACAATAGAAAAAATGTATCATTTTGTATCTGTACCGCAATTCCCTTTGTTTTGAATTAATGCCTAACCAATCATATGCAGGGGTGACGGTATAAAAGACCTGACCTCCCATCTATCAGGAGCTTGACAAAGGCCCAGACCGGGCTGAAACGCGTTGCTCCTCCCACTTTTCTAATACACAAGTGACTGGAACTAATTACCAGCGTTGAGACCGCACAGAGACCCAGAGCACAGTTTGGTCTATCTGGCGCGAGTGCTGATACGGATCGTAAAAGACAAGAGGTTTTCTTCATTTCGGTGATCCATCCAGCAGTGACCTAATCCAGGACCGCTATAGAGAGACAGCTGGGACTTCATAGAGCATTTTTCGGTGTAAGTAATAAGTGAACACCTTAAATTTGGCTCTCTTCCTGTCTGTTCATTTGGATCTCAAATCTCGTTACAGCTCCGGTTAAAACATCACTAACTTCCAGCTGACGTGGATCTTCCTTGGTTTCCAATGGGATCTTTGTTCTCTATCTCAAATTAATCATTTGTGATAGTGATTGTCTCATTGTTGTTTTACTGTTATTTTATTTATGCAATTTTATTTTGAGTTTTTAGGGATTTTATTGATACTACATTGTCAAACGCCTGATCAGAGTGTTATTTAAATTTGGTTTTAAAAGTATTTTTGTGCACGATTAAGACTGTAATAAAATTTGTTCATTTTTTACTTGCACCACTACTCTGGTTCTTCCTTAAGCACATCCCTAAATTTGGGTTTATCATTTATAATCTACTACCCCAGTTTTTTACATAGTTGTAAGGAATTATCATTTCCATCGTACTAAGGTAATTTATTGTTTATAGTATACAATAATTAGAATCTTTGCATTACCAATTTAAGCTACAGGTTAGCGCCAGGGGTTATTATAGTAATATCCTTATTACTATTGTATGATTGTATTCCTTTCTGTGGAGTTTTGAGGATACTCCATTTACCCAGTGGTTTATTGGTAACTTTCCCAGCGCAGGTTGATCACACCCCTCAGTACACTGATATATTCATATACACACATAAATACACGTGTATACACATATATTTACACTGTTAAACCCTTCTCAGTCAAATGCCTTGAAACATGCAATTTGATTTTTATTCATTCTTAAAGGGACAGTATACTGAAAAATAGTTTTTCCCTTAATGTGTTTACAATTGCTTTTTTTACCAACTCAAAGTAAAAAATATATGAAAAATAGCTTTTAAGGTTTATTTGTGTATATTAAAGCTCTGGTTTTGTGTTTTGAAGCCACAACCTAATAAAATGGGTTTAGCTTGTAGGTATAATCAGATCTCATTACTGTATCACATTGTGTACATATACCTGCTTCTTTATCTTATATCTGTCCATAAACCAATCACCAATACTTGGAGAGAACAATGGAAAATCATCATTGTATTACCTTATCTCTTCTATACTCCACTGGGTGTGTAATTTCTTCTGCTGGCTGTATTTACAAAGCTTATCTATAGCTTGGATCTGCGGCCACAATTTTTCAGAATAGGTGGGGATACCACTTGCTAAATCAACTATTTCAAATGCCAATATAAGGGTAAAGGAGCTACTTATAAACAATTTAATACACTCCAGCAGGTAAAGTGAATCATTGGGAACAAATTAAAGGGGAGAAATGTTTTGAGTAAACTGTCCCTTTAATGTGTTTTGAATAGAAATACTTCACATTTATAATTTCTTCACTTTAAAAAAAATTAAGTTAACACGATCATGACATCCAAAGTCCTGAAGTTAGAGCCTCGGTCTTACTCTCACACGCTAACTTTTGAATTTGTAATACGTGGGGCCGCATTATTTTTTACTTTGAGTGCAGTTAGCGTGCGAGTGAAAAAAAATTGTATGCCACTTGTAATCTGGCCCATTATCTTTTGTTGAAAGCATAAAAACAGGCCCAGGGGCAGCGATGCACTGCTGCTGGTGATTAGTGGCCTCTTGTAATTGACTCGCTAGATGTGTTCAGCTACGTCCCAGTAGGGTATTGTTGCTCTAGATACAAAGGTTTTTGAAGAAAAACAAAATGCGCTGGTGCAAGACAAAACTGCACATAAAAAACAGGCAATCCCAAGGCATGTAATATTATTTATTTGCAGAGAAAATGTCTCAAATTAAAAAAATTAATTTATGATATTATGGTCAAAAAAAATGAACCAACCTACGTTTTGAGTTAACACAATATATAGAAATTTATTGAAATCTCTAATTCATTTATTAGGATAGTTTAAAATGGATGGCACAAATAAATATATAAATCACACATAAACTTTTAAAAAATCCCTAATTGGTACCAATAACTAATCTGACTTAAAATTTCAATGAATAAATATATCTAACAAAACTAATAAATAGTAATGTATATTTAGTAAAAAACTGATATGTATATTAAGGCAATTTGTCTAGTTATCCTCAAGAAAAATAATTGATCTCACATAACATGTAATGTAATATATAAAAATCGTTATTTGAAATGCATCAAGCTACGATATTTTCTATTAATAAATATTCCTCATGATGGAAAAGGTTCAAATAAGCAGAGTCTTTTGTTAAAATTTCTCAAAGTCGCAATATTGGAAAGCGGCAGATTGTAAAAAAGATCTTTGGACAATTCTTAGTAATGTAGAAATCAAGTTCCGTTTGCTAATAACCCCTGGGTGTCCAGTTCTAAGTATCTCAAATTGTTCGTATTAGAACGTTTATCAAATGGTAAGTCTATGAACAATACTGTTATTGTTACCTGGAATACCAATATGTAATCTCCTTCGGTCCTTGGTGTAAGTGTGTATCAGCTTAGATATAGTAGAAATCCTCAGTGAGTTCTAAGCTTTATGTGATCCAAGTAAGATCTCCTTCCTGTGTTGTTGTAGCATTCCTCGTGTGCTGCAAATGACGCCCATTACGCCATGTCTGTTCTTTGGACACGCCCACATATGCGGGTGACGTCAGAGTGAAAGAAACCTTCCGGTGCTGCGGGTATCTTGAAAGTGGTCTGTTAGAAGGCAACGCGTTTCAGCTCTTAGGAGCCTTTATCAAGCTTCATAACGTGGGTTGGTTCATTTTTTTGACCATAATATCATAAATTGATTTTTCATAACCAGCACAAAAAATAGCAAACTATCTGGTATTACAAATGGATGGTACATTTTTTAACCAAAGCATCATAATGTGCCAAAAGTTTTTAGCGTCCTATATTTTTAATAAATAGAGAAGGGAGTGCTATTACCTTGCTCATAGCTCATGTGTTACACAAAGTGATTAAATGTTGAGCTTGAGTGTAATCCAAAATAACACTGTAAAGTTTAAATCGTTGTTAAAATTAGCATAGCACAAAACTACATAAAGAAATCCACTACTTGAGCCATTGGGGCCAATTTATCAATGGCCGAATGGCCCCTGATGCCCCTGTTTCCGCCCGAGCCTTCAGTCTCCCCGGAAATAGCAGTTATGAAGCAGCGGTCTTAAGACCGCTGCTCTTTAACCGGTCCACTGCCTCTAAGCTGCAGACAGTAATTCTGTGAGAAATTTAGCACACCTGTGATATCTAACATACAGATTTAAGCGTGCCTTAGACTAATGCTCAAGCAATTAAAAAAAATGACTTTGGAATTAGCTATAATAAAAAGTGCAAGGTCAGTGATACCTTTAAATGGACATGAAACACAATTTTTTTATTTCATGGTTCAAATAGAAACAACATTTTAAACAACTTCCCAATTTACTTCTATTTTCAATTTGCTTCATTCTTTTGGTATCCTTTATTGAAAGAGCAGCAGTGCACTACTGGGAACTAGCTAAGCCAGTGACAAGAGGCATATATGTGTGGGCACCAGTCACCAACTAGCTCCCAGCTCCTGAGACTGAGAGAGCTAAGCGAATAAGATAATATAAGCAAACTGTAAAGTTGTTTAAAATTGTATGTCTTATCTAAATCATAGAAGAAGAAAAAAGGGATTTATGTCCGTTTAAGGCAAAACAGTCAGTTGAATACAGGCTTAAATTTAAGGGATGTACAGTATGAAGTAGAATCCACCTGACTGGGAATGTACATTCTGCTGTGACTAGATTCTTTATAATTATGTATACCTATATTATATTCTCTCTTTCTCTCTCTCTCTCTCTCTCTCTCTCTCTCTCTCTCTCTCTCTCTCTCTCTCTCTATCTATCTATCTATCTATCTATCTATCTATCTATCTATCTATCTATCTCTATCTCTGTCTCTCTCTCTCTCTCTCTCTCTCTCTCTCTCTCTCTCTCTCTCTCTTTCTCTTTCCCTTTCTCTCTCTCTCTCTCTTTCTCTCTTTCTCTCTCTCTTTCTCTCTTTCTCTCTCTCTCTCACACTCTCTAGATATATATATATATATATATATATATATATATATATATATATATATATATAATCTTTATTATTAGAATTTAAGTTAATTTATGTAGCCACAGGCCACAAAACTGAAGGCTAAGGGGTTGATTTATGAAGCACTGGATACTGCTTCCAACCCACTCCGCTTCAGGTCCTTAACTCCTTAACTCCTTAACTCGTCCTCCTGCTCTGAGGTGGTGGACAGCAATCAGCCCGATCAGATACGATCAAGTTGCTAGCGGCGATTGGCTGCGAATCTGCAGGGGGCGGCATTGCACCAGCAGTTCACCAGAATGCTGTCGTCATTTATCGATGTGCGGCGGACATGATACAATACAGCATATCAATGATATCATGTCCGTCCGCCCCTTAATAAATTGACCCCTAAGAATCATCAACTTCATCCACTACAATACTATAATATTGCAGCAGTGTTACAGTCCAGGCTTATGTAGGCTTAGAACCAAAAACTGCACAGGTGCCATTTGAAAAGAAGAAAACTTGATGTGGCAACTTAATATATACATGTTTTATGGAATAAAGTCTTTTATCAGAGAATCTTATTTCTGATGGGTCAGGATCCACCCTGAGAGATCATCACTGCACTGGCATAAGGTACAAATTATTTACACCCAGTGACGCGCTCCTTTTCTGCTTTCAAATAGTGGTTTCAGCTGTGTGTTCCTAGACTGATACTATTTGCATGCTCATTGACTAAGCTGATACAAAGTTGCACGGGTGCATTTATACTTTGACACAGTTCAACATATTGTCAGTATATTTATGAAAATCTTAGCAGTGCTATCCAAATAATATATCAGTTTATGGCAGGGTTAAAACGCAATACAAATAACAATTTTCCTTAAAGATAGAAACCCTTAACCAACATGCACCTACTAGACCATACAATTAATATAAATATCTGAATTCTTTTATTTAGTTAATATCCATAAACATATTGAAATATATTTGCAATAAAAGAAATATGAAATAAATGTATATAAGCTTGAAAAC